>NC_143051.1:1652500-1657500 GCF_057628025.1 Oncorhynchus mykiss | reverse complement strand
TCCGCTGGGGACTTTGTCTTTGTATCATGTAGTAACCCAAATATCTGTTTGTTTGTTATGAATTTCTGTGATTATTTAGTTAGTTAGTAAATAAATAAGTAAGCCAATTTGTATATCGCCGATTCATGATTTAGGCTAGGGTTCTTGCAGATATACAAAGCTTTGCGACATTCAGTAATGAGAACTGATGAGGCAATAATAATTAATTAATAAGTGACTATTTTGATAAGATATGAAGATATCTGAAGTGTCGATTCGGGAAATAGAGACTCTATAAACATTTTCCCATGGTGCCCCGACTAAGCATTTTACTGTAAGGTCTACACCAGACGCCCGTGACAAATAAACTTTGATTTGATAATATTATAATCTACTAACATAGTATCTATAATAACACTATAATATTATCAAGGGTTAGGGGTCAGAGGTTAGGGTACGTACCGGAGAGAGGTTCCCCATCATGAGGAAGGCGGTGAGGGTGGAGTCAAACAGGAAGGCGATCCTCTTGGTGGGTGGGGCAGCAGGACCAGGGTTACTCAGGCTGCTCACACTGGTGTTGTCTAACACACAGAGAGAGAAGAACTCATAATCCCACGATGCTGTGGATTGGATTGTTTTAAGACAGCACAAACAGACCTGGGATCAGGCTAGAGCCGCCTTACTCAAGGGGTTACTTTGGGCAGCCTGAGCCAGATCCAGGGCTTGTGGTGTGTTCTGGGAGGTAACCGTGGAGATTCTCACCTTGGTTCTCCAGGCTGGTGGTGTCTGTAGCAGAGGATCCAGCCTCCATCACAGGACTTCCCTGTTCCCACGACAGCAGCATCTGTTTGGGGTCCACAGTGCTCCTGGGACACGGGGTGGGGAACATACATTAACACTAGGCCTGTGTGTGTTAGGGGCGTGTGTCTTATAGTGTGGATGTGATTTATTCATGTGCGTTACATCTGCTATTGTATTCAGAGTATTGACATTCCCTTGGGTTTGGTGCCGTGTTAACATGTCCCAAGAGTCTTTAAAGAGGCTCAAAGAGGGAGCCCTGCAGTGTATGTTTATGGATTTACCTGCCACAAAAGGCTTCCATAGGCTTGAAGTGGTATTGAAGACCATATATAGTGTTCTAGTAGTATAGTAGTGCAGTGATATAGTGATATAGTGTTGTAGTAGTCTAGTTGTACAGTGATATAGTGTTGTAGTAGTATAGTTGTACAGTGATATAGTAGTATAGTAGTATAGTAGTGCAGTGATATAGTAGTGTGGTGATATAGTAGTGTAGTGATATAGTAGTGTGGTGATATAGTAGTGTAGGGATATAGTAGTATAGTGATATAGTAGTGTGGTGATATAGTAGTGTGGTGATATAGTAGTGTAGTGATATAGTAGTGTGATGATATAGTAGTGTGGTGATATAGTAGTGTAGTGATATAGTAGTGTGGTGATATAGTAGTGTGGTGATATAGTAGTGTGGTGATATAGTAGTATAGTGATATAGTAGTATAGTAGTGAAGTGATATAGTGATATAGTGTTGTAGTAGTATAGTAGTGCAGTGATATAGTAGTGTGGTGATATAGTAGTGTAGTGATATAGTAGTGTGGTGATATAGTAGTGTAGTGATATAGTAGTGTGGTGATATAGTAGTGTAGTGATATAGTAGTGTGGTGATATAGTAGTGTAGTGATATAGTAGTGTGGTGATATAGTAGTGTAGTGATATAGTAGTGTAGTGATATAGTGTTGTAGTAGTATAGTAGTGCAGTGATATAGTAGTATAGTAGTGATATAGTAGTATAGTAGTGCAGTGATATCGTAGTGCAGTGATATAGTAGTGTAGTGATATAGTAGTATAGTAGTGCAGTGATATAGTAGTGTAGTGATATAGTAGTATAGTAGTGCAGTGATATAGTAGTGTAGTGATATAGTAGTGCAGTGATATAGTAGTGTGGTGATATAGTAGTGTGGTGATATAGTAGTGCAGTGATATAGTAGTGTAGTGATATAGTAGTATAGTAGTGCAGTGATATAGTAGTGCGGTGATATAGTAGTGTAGTGATATAGTAGTATAGTAGTGCAGCGATATAGTAGTGTGGTGATATAGTAGTGTGGTGATATAGTAGTATAGTAGTGTGGTGATATAGTAGTGTAGTGATATAGTAGTGTAGTGATATAGTAGTATAGTAGTGCAGTGATATAGTAGTGTAGTGATATAGTAGTGCAGTGATATAGTAGTGTGGTGATATAGTAGTGTAGTGATATAGTAGTATAGTAGCGTGGTGATATAGTAGTGTAGTGATATAGTAGTATAGTAGTGTGGTGATATAGTAGTGTAGTGATATAGCAGTATAGTGATATAGTAGTATAGTAGTGCAGTGATATAGTAGTGTAGTGATATAGTAGTGCAGTGATATAGTAGTGTGGTGATATAGTAGTATAGTAGTGTGGTGATATAGTTGTGTAGTGATATAGTAGTATAGTAGTGTGGTGATATAGTAGTGTAGTGATATAGTAGTATAGTAGTGTGGTGATATAGTAGTGTGGTGATATAGTAGTGTAGTGATATAGTAGTATAGTAGTGTGGTGATATAGTAGTGTGGTGATATAGTAGTGTGGTGATATAGTAGTGTAGTGATATAGTAGTATAGTAGTGTAGTGATATAGTAGTGTGGTGATATAGTAGTATAGTAGTGTGGTGATATAGTAGTGTGGTGATATAGTAGTGTAGTGATATAGTAGTATAGTAGTGCAGTGATATAGTAGTGTGGTGATATAGTAGTGCAGTGATATAGTAGTGTGGTGATATAGTAGTGCAGTGATATAGTAGTATAGTAGTGCAGTGATATAGTAGTACAGTAGTGTAGTGATATAGTAGTATAGTAGTGCAGTGATATAGTAGTGTAGTGATATAGTAGTGTAGTGATATAGTAGTATAGTAGTGCAGTGATATAGTAGTGTGGTGATATAGTAGTATAGTAGTGTGGTGATATAGTAGTGCAGTGATATAGTAGTGTGGTGATATAGTAGTGTGGTGATATAGTAGTGTAGTGATATAGTAGTATAGTAGTGTAGTGATATAGTAGTGTGGTGATATAGTAGTATAGTAGTGTGGTGATATAGTAGTGTAGTGATATAGTAGTATAGTAGTGTAGTGATATAGTAGTGTGGTGATATAGTAGTGTAGTGATATAGTAGTATAGTAGTGCAGTGATATAGTAGTGCAGTGATATAGTAGTATAGTAGTGTGGTGATATAGTAGTGTAGTGATATAGTAGTATAGTAGTGTAGTGATATAGTAGTGTGGTGATATAGTAGTGTAGTGATATAGTAGTATAGTAGTGCAGTGATATAGTAGTGTGGTGATATAGTAGTGCAGTGATATAGTAGTGTGGTGATATAGTAGTGTAGTGATATAGTAGTGTAGTTATATAGTAGTATAGTAGTGTAGTGATATAGTAGTGTGGTGATATAGTAGTATAGTAGTGTGGTGATATAGTAGTGTAGTGACATAGTAGTATAGTAGTGTAGTGATATAGTAGTGTGGTGATATAGTAGTGTAGTGATATAGTAGTATAGTAGTGCAGTGATATAGTAGTGTGGTGATATAGTAGTATAGTAGTGCAGTGATATAGTAGTATAGTAGTGTAGTGATATAGTAGTGTGGTGATATAGTAGTATAGTAGTGCAGTGATATAGTAGTATAGTAGTGTAGTGATATATTAGTGTGGTGATATAGTAGTGTGGTGATATAGTAGTGTAGTGATATAGTAGTATAGTAGTGCAGTGATATAGTAGTATAGTGATATAGTAGTGTGGTGATATAGTAGTGCAGTGATATAGTAGTATAGTGATATAGTAGTATAGTGATATAGTAGTGTGGTGATATAGTAGTGTGGTGATATAGTAGTGTAGTGATATAGTAGTATAGTAGTGCAGTGATATAGTAGTGTGGTGATATAGTAGTGCAGTGATATAGTAGTGTGGTGATATAGTAGTGCAGTGATATAGTAGTGTGGTGATATAGTAGTGTGGTGATATAGTAGTGTGGTGATATAGTAGTGTAGTGATATAGTAGTGCAGTGATATAGTAGTGTAGTGATATAGTAGTGTGGTGATATAGTAGTATAGTGATATAGTAGTACAGAAATGTAGTAGTATAGTGATATAGTAGTATCATGATATCATGCAGTGATATCTAATTCTCTCTTTCTTTCTCTCTCTCGGAGGACCTGAGCCCTAGGACCATGCCCCAGGACTACCTGACATGATGACTCCTTGCTGTCCCCAGTCCACCTGGCCGTGCTGCTGCTCCAGTTTCAACTGTTCTGCCTTATTATTATTCGACCATGCTGGTCATTTATGAACATTTGAACATCTTGGCCATGTTCTGTTATAATCTCCACCCGGCACAGCCAGAAGAGGACTGGCCACCCCACATAGCCTGGTTCCTCTCTAGGTTTCTTCCTAGGTTTTGGCCTTTCTAGGGAGTTTTTCCTAGCCACCGTGCTTCTACACCTGCATTGCTTAGTGTTTGGGGTTTTAGGCTTGGTTTCTGTACAGCACTTTGAGATATCAGCTGATGTACGAAGGGCTATATAAATACATTTGATTTGATATATTGTTGTAGTAGTATAGTAGTGCAGTGATATAGTAGTGCAGTGATATAGTAGTGTGGTGATATAGTAGTGCAGTGATATAGTAGTGTAGTGATATAGTAGTATAGTGATATAGTAGTATAGTAGTGCAGTGATATAGTGATATAGTAGTACAGAAATATAGTAGTATAGTGATATAGTAGTATAGTGATATAGTAGTATAGTGATATAGTAGTGTGGTGATATAGTAGTGCAGTGATATAGTAGTGTGGTGATATAGTAGTGCAGTGATATAGTAGTACAGAAATATAGTAGTATAGTGATATAGTAGTATAGTAGTGCAGTGATATAGTGATATAGTAGTACAGAAATATAGTAGTATAGTGATATAGTAGTATAGTGATATAGTAGTATAGT
>NC_143050.1:48232500-48242500 GCF_057628025.1 Oncorhynchus mykiss | reverse complement strand
TAAAAAATATACATATATAATGCTTTTTACATCCGTTTATAATTGGACCCCACCAGACCTACCCAACCCCCTCACCTTACCCGTAACCTAACCGGAACCATCCCAACCCTAACCTGAAACATTCCTACCCTAAACCTAACCTTAACCATCCTAACTCTAAACCTAACCTTAACCATTTTAACTCTGAACTCAACACTAGCCTCAACCATTCTTACCCTAAACCTTAACCACCCCAACCCTAACCTTAACCATTCTAACCCTAACCATTCCTAACACTAACACTAATCCTAACCTTAACCCTAGCCCCCCACCTTAACTGCAATCCTAGCCCCAACCCCCCTGTGAGTGTGTGTATTAGTATATGTATCTGTGTCTGGCCTTATGTTGTCAACCTTGTCTGTCTCTTATAATGTACTGTGACCCCTATTTGTTAATTGGACCTTACAAGATTTAACCAACTCCTCACCTACTGGTAACCTAAAGTCAACCATTCTAACCCTAACCGCAACCATTCTTACTCTAAACCTAACCTTAATCACCCTTACTTGGTCCTTAACCCTAACCTTAACCACTCTAACCCTAACGCCAACCTTAACCATTTTAACTCTGACCCTAACCCTAACCTTAACCACCCTAACCCTAACCTTTACTCTAGCCTTAACCATTCTAACCCTAACCTTAACCATTCTACCCTAAACCTAACCTTAACCATTCTAACTTTGACCTTAACCCTAGCCTGAATAACTCCAACCCTAACTGTAACTATTCTAACCCCAACCCAAACCTTAACCCTCACCTTAACCATTCCACCCTAAACCTAACCTTAACCATTCTTACTCTGACCTCAACCTTAGCCTTAAACCACCCCAACCCTAACCTTAACCATTCTAACCCCTACCATTCCTAAAACTATCTCCAACCTTAACCCTAGCCCCTAACCCGGACTGCAACCCTAGTTCTAACCCCTCTGTGTAGGTGTGTGTGTGTGTGTACATGTATCTGTACCTGACCTCATGTTGTTAACCTTGTCTGTCCCTTACAATGTTTTGTGTCCCCTGTTTTGTCACACTCCATTCTTCATTCATACCAAATAACATTTTGAAAACCTTGTGTCACTACAAGGTTGAACATTTATCACATTGGGTCTCCATTGTATTGTTGTTAGGTGTGCTTGACCTCTACTCTAACTGCCCATCCACTTTACTGCATCCCCATTCCACTCTCACCTTTATCTGAACCCTCCACACCACAACCTGTTAGCTGCTATCCTACCTAGTAACAGTACAGACCAATCCAAATAACCTGAGCCACCTGACTCACACATGCACACACCAGAGAGGTAGCACTCCTCACAACTTTACAGGGAGAACACCGGACAAGCAGCATTTACTCCACACACCCAACCAGGACTACATCCAAGGCAAGTAAAATTACACAGTACACCCTACTGTACATGCAGATATATATACATACATTTTTACTACTTTTTGCACCTTTTATTTCAATTTTATTTATATATTCTCCTCCCTGCTACCTGATGAAGCCGAGTAAGGCAGAAACGCGTCGTGGCTGGGACTTCTCTAGATCTATTGTGATGCTGTAAGGAAGGCAGATTCCACATAGACGTCGGAGGAGTCTCCTTTTGGCTACTGTTTTATTTATACACTTTTCTTGCCTTAATTGGATTTTTACACAGCTCTCATATATATGCACACACTAGGATGTAGTGGAGTGTGACGTTGTATGCTATCCCTCACACCACTTGTGGTGTTGTATGTGTATGCTTTTGTATATGTCAAAAATATGTGTATAGGCACATCCCCTTTTATGTTCATGTGTGTATGCATGTGTGCCCCCACCTCATCCTTGGTCCCAACCCTGCTGATAGAGAGACTCCAATACTTAGCCATCGGCCCTTTTACCAGTAGGCTCCCCTAGGAATATAAAGGTGGCCATTAGGACCATAAAATAGTTATTTTATAGTATTCCAGAGCTACAATGACTACGGACTCTTAAAAATGTACTTTATAATTATCCTTACTGATCCCTTGGATCCTGTAACAATAATCACTAGGGAACCAATTTATATTTAACAAAACATCCAATTTTCTTCTCTTTGGGCAACCATGACCATGGAGCCTGGACCAATAGGAAACAACTAAATTTAAAAACAAAAGAATACAAATAAAAAATTAATACATATGTACATAAATATATATATTATTTTATTTTCAAAGTCTCTTGAACTCAGGGTTACCATGACCATGGACCCTTGACCAAAAGAAACAATAAAATAGAACACAAATAGACCAAATTTTAACAAAAAAAACCTTCACCAACCTACCATCCTTCTAAAATATTTTTTGGAGACACCCACCAGCACCCCCAACGGACGAGAACCTTTTTTCTCCAACTACTCTGGGGACCCCGACCTTGGCGACTCCCCCGCAGCGATTACACCCTAAGCAATTAGGCCCTTCCATACACCAAGCAAGAAGACAGGAGGATATGGATAGACCGGACTCCTTCGGGACCTCTCGGGGTTCTGTTGGCAGACCAATCGGCTCAACCTTCCTAGCCCCATTACATACGGGAGAGTCACGTAACGCGCTGAACGACTATCTACCCCAGTTTAGAATTGGATTGGCAGTATGTTCAGTAGCGCGTGGGTGGTCCTAGCGGGCTGGGGCAGTTAAATCTTCCAAAACAGGGGCTTTGGGTGAGGCGCTGCGGCTGGAGGACTCGCATTGGCCGTGTAATCCCTGGGGTGCCCAGATAATGTCTGGCGGAGAATTGGATCCCACGGAATAATTCCCCTGGGAGGATCCCTTACCCCGCCGTACTTAGCCTGGACAACCGATCCACTTGTTTGACCTGGACTATGAACAAATTCACTGTCTAGGGAGGATATACCTCTGGAAACGTTACGATCCTGGAAGGGAGTAACTCCACTGGTCACTATCACCCAAAACCACTGAATCACTTACGACTGAGATGGTGGGAATGGAAACACCCAATTAACTTCTACTACTGCCGGACGTTTCATACGTAAGCCAGAGAAGGTTTGCCGGTTCCTAAACCCTCCATACACCTACCGAAACACAGGACGAAACTCCAAGGGTGGATGAATGACAACCGTATAGAGGGCTCGCCTTCTGGGTTTTTGTCTGCTCAAACCACTGGTAATTTAAAGACTGACCACTTGACAGGGACACATGGCAACCGACTGAGGTCCGGACCTGCACAAGGTACGCAACTCGATGGTTTTGCCTGATCCTACGCCGAGTATACCCATACAGACCAGCTGGATTTGACTAGACATGGGTTAATTTGGAATTAGGATCCTGGAAGGGAATAACTCCTAATTACACACATGATTGAAAACATCCAGGACCAAAGACTGACGAACACTGAAGTAAATACATAGACAACATGGAGCTAAAAAAGAAGGATCCGAAAGAGAGTAAAACTCCTAGGTTGCACTATGCTTTCCACTTCCGTTGACATAGCAGACCTAGACATCATGACCATACCACTCGACATGGACACATGGCAACCAACCGAGGACCGGACCTGCATAAGGTACGCTACTCAAGGGTTTTGCCTGATCCTAAGTTGAGTTGACAGACCTACCTAAACCTAACCTTAACCACTCTTAAAACTATACCTAAACCTAACCCTACAGACAGAAAGTCTTTTTAACCCTACCAATGGGTTAATCTACAAGTGGGCAACCATGGGGCCTACTACTTTGGCCGGCCGCGCCCGGACCCACCCGGACCGCGCGCACATGTGTGGAGTGCACACCCCTCCCTTCCCCCCCTTCGGCTTCCACGTGTCAGAGATGGAAGTGGATCAACCGACTCAAAACTAGACAACCAAACACTTGCCAGTCACCGCTGCATTGCCTGACGGGGGATCTGGACGCAGCAAGCCAAGGACATTTTTATCCCCTTAAATTACCCGGGATCATCTCAAATCAGGCTTTTTCTAGGGGTGTTGATTCTACACCCAGTATACCTCTCTGTGAAATGGTTTGATGGTGAACAGGTTAAAAATAATCAATAGATTTAATACAACCTAAAATAGCTCTACCAAATCTCTGAAGGACATCACTCTTGAGACCTCCACCAACACACACTTTTTCTCCTGAGAAACAACTACAACGATGAAGAAATCAAGACCCACCTACTCCAAGCCTTCTCAACCAAGATTTTTTCATCAAAAGACCAAGAATTCTACAACCACCACCCCCTCCACTTTCTCCACTAGAAGATTTTTTCACCAAAGACCCTGGATTCAACCACCACACACCTGAACTGGTCCTTTAAAAAAAAAAAAAATAAATAAAAAAAAAAAATTTTAAAAAAAAAAATTAAAAAAAAAAAAAAAAAAAAAAAATAAAAAATAATAATAATAATAATAATAATAATAATAATAATAATTTAAAAAATATACATATATAATGCTTTTTACATCCGTTTATAATTGGACCCCACCAGACCTACCCAACCCCCTCACCTTACCCGTAACCTAACCGGAACCATCCCAACCCTAACCTGAAACATTCCTACCCTAAACCTAACCTTAACCATCCTAACTCTAAACCTAACCTTAACCATTTTAACTCTGAACTCAACACTAGCCTCAACCATTCTTACCCTAAACCTTAACCACCCCAACCCTAACCTTAACCATTCTAACCCTAACCATTCCTAACACTAACACTAATCCTAACCTTAACCCTAGCCCCCCACCTTAACTGCAATCCTAGCCCCAACCCCCCTGTGAGTGTGTGTATTAGTATATGTATCTGTGTCTGGCCTTATGTTGTCAACCTTGTCTGTCTCTTATAATGTACTGTGACCCCTATTTGTTAATTGGACCTTACAAGATTTAACCAACTCCTCACCTACTGGTAACCTAAAGTCAACCATTCTAACCCTAACCGCAACCATTCTTACTCTAAACCTAACCTTAATCACCCTTACTTGGTCCTTAACCCTAACCTTAACCACTCTAACCCTAACGCCAACCTTAACCATTTTAACTCTGACCCTAACCCTAACCTTAACCACCCTAACCCTAACCTTTACTCTAGCCTTAACCATTCTAACCCTAACCTTAACCATTCTACCCTAAACCTAACCTTAACCATTCTAACTTTGACCTTAACCCTAGCCTGAATAACTCCAACCCTAACTGTAACTATTCTAACCCCAACCCAAACCTTAACCCTCACCTTAACCATTCCACCCTAAACCTAACCTTAACCATTCTTACTCTGACCTCAACCTTAGCCTTAAACCACCCCAACCCTAACCTTAACCATTCTAACCCCTACCATTCCTAAAACTATCTCCAACCTTAACCCTAGCCCCTAACCCGGACTGCAACCCTAGTTCTAACCCCTCTGTGTAGGTGTGTGTGTGTGTGTACATGTATCTGTACCTGACCTCATGTTGTTAACCTTGTCTGTCCCTTACAATGTTTTGTGTCCCCTGTTTTGTCACACTCCATTCTTCATTCATACCAAATAACATTTTGAAAACCTTGTGTCACTACAAGGTTGAACATTTATCACATTGGGTCTCCATTGTATTGTTGTTAGGTGTGCTTGACCTCTACTCTAACTGCCCATCCACTTTACTGCATCCCCATTCCACTCTCACCTTTATCTGAACCCTCCACACCACAACCTGTTAGCTGCTATCCTACCTAGTAACAGTACAGACCAATCCAAATAACCTGAGCCACCTGACTCACACATGCACACACCAGAGAGGTAGCACTCCTCACAACTTTACAGGGAGAACACCGGACAAGCAGCATTTACTCCACACACCCAACCAGGACTACATCCAAGGCAAGTAAAATTACACAGTACACCCTACTGTACATGCAGATATATATACATACATTTTTACTACTTTTTGCACCTTTTATTTCAATTTTATTTATATATTCTCCTCCCTGCTACCTGATGAAGCCGAGTAAGGCAGAAACGCGTCGTGGCTGGGACTTCTCTAGATCTATTGTGATGCTGTAAGGAAGGCAGATTCCACATAGACGTCGGAGGAGTCTCCTTTTGGCTACTGTTTTATTTATACACTTTTCTTGCCTTAATTGGATTTTTACACAGCTCTCATATATATGCACACACTAGGATGTAGTGGAGTGTGACGTTGTATGCTATCCCTCACACCACTTGTGGTGTTGTATGTGTATGCTTTTGTATATGTCAAAAATATGTGTATAGGCACATCCCCTTTTATGTTCATGTGTGTATGCATGTGTGCCCCCACCTCATCCTTGGTCCCAACCCTGCTGATAGAGAGACTCCAATACTTAGCCATCGGCCCTTTTACCAGTAGGCTCCCCTAGGAATATAAAGGTGGCCATTAGGACCATAAAATAGTTATTTTATAGTATTCCAGAGCTACAATGACTACGGACTCTTAAAAATGTACTTTATAATTATCCTTACTGATCCCTTGGATCCTGTAACAATAATCACTAGGGAACCAATTTATATTTAACAAAACATCCAATTTTCTTCTCTTTGGGCAACCATGACCATGGAGCCTGGACCAATAGGAAACAACTAAATTTAAAAACAAAAGAATACAAATAAAAAATTAATACATATGTACATAAATATATATATTATTTTATTTTCAAAGTCTCTTGAACTCAGGGTTACCATGACCATGGACCCTTGACCAAAAGAAACAATAAAATAGAACACAAATAGACCAAATTTTAACAAAAAAAACCTTCACCAACCTACCATCCTTCTAAAATATTTTTTGGAGACACCCACCAGCACCCCCAACGGACGAGAACCTTTTTTCTCCAACTACTCTGGGGACCCCGACCTTGGCGACTCCCCCGCAGCGATTACACCCTAAGCAATTAGGCCCTTCCATACACCAAGCAAGAAGACAGGAGGATATGGATAGACCGGACTCCTTCGGGACCTCTCGGGGTTCTGTTGGCAGACCAATCGGCTCAACCTTCCTAGCCCCATTACATACGGGAGAGTCACGTAACGCGCTGAACGACTATCTACCCCAGTTTAGAATTGGATTGGCAGTATGTTCAGTAGCGCGTGGGTGGTCCTAGCGGGCTGGGGCAGTTAAATCTTCCAAAACAGGGGCTTTGGGTGAGGCGCTGCGGCTGGAGGACTCGCATTGGCCGTGTAATCCCTGGGGTGCCCAGATAATGTCTGGCGGAGAATTGGATCCCACGGAATAATTCCCCTGGGAGGATCCCTTACCCCGCCGTACTTAGCCTGGACAACCGATCCACTTGTTTGACCTGGACTATGAACAAATTCACTGTCTAGGGAGGATATACCTCTGGAAACGTTACGATCCTGGAAGGGAGTAACTCCACTGGTCACTATCACCCAAAACCACTGAATCACTTACGACTGAGATGGTGGGAATGGAAACACCCAATTAACTTCTACTACTGCCGGACGTTTCATACGTAAGCCAGAGAAGGTTTGCCGGTTCCTAAACCCTCCATACACCTACCGAAACACAGGACGAAACTCCAAGGGTGGATGAATGACAACCGTATAGAGGGCTCGCCTTCTGGGTTTTTGTCTGCTCAAACCACTGGTAATTTAAAGACTGACCACTTGACAGGGACACATGGCAACCGACTGAGGTCCGGACCTGCACAAGGTACGCAACTCGATGGTTTTGCCTGATCCTACGCCGAGTATACCCATACAGACCAGCTGGATTTGACTAGACATGGGTTAATTTGGAATTAGGATCCTGGAAGGGAATAACTCCTAATTACACACATGATTGAAAACATCCAGGACCAAAGACTGACGAACACTGAAGTAAATACATAGACAACATGGAGCTAAAAAAGAAGGATCCGAAAGAGAGTAAAACTCCTAGGTTGCACTATGCTTTCCACTTCCGTTGACATAGCAGACCTAGACATCATGACCATACCACTCGACATGGACACATGGCAACCAACCGAGGACCGGACCTGCATAAGGTACGCTACTCAAGGGTTTTGCCTGATCCTAAGTTGAGTTGACAGACCTACCTAAACCTAACCTTAACCACTCTTAAAACTATACCTAAACCTAACCCTACAGACAGAAAGTCTTTTTAACCCTACCAATGGGTTAATCTACAAGTGGGCAACCATGGGGCCTACTACTTTGGCCGGCCGCGCCCGGACCCACCCGGACCGCGCGCACATGTGTGGAGTGCACACCCCTCCCTTCCCCCCCTTCGGCTTCCACGTGTCAGAGATGGAAGTGGATCAACCGACTCAAAACTAGACAACCAAACACTTGCCAGTCACCGCTGCATTGCCTGACGGGGGATCTGGACGCAGCAAGCCAAGGACATTTTTATCCCCTTAAATTACCCGGGATCATCTCAAATCAGGCTTTTTCTAGGGGTGTTGATTCTACACCCAGTATACCTCTCTGTGAAATGGTTTGATGGTGAACAGGTTAAAAATAATCAATAGATTTAATACAACCTAAAATAGCTCTACCAAATCTCTGAAGGACATCACTCTTGAGACCTCCACCAACACACACTTTTTCTCCTGAGAAACAACTACAACGATGAAGAAATCAAGACCCACCTACTCCAAGCCTTCTCAACCAAGATTTTTTCATCAAAAGACCAAGAATTCTACAACCACCACCCCCTCCACTTTCTCCACTAGAAGATTTTTTCACCAAAGACCCTGGATTCAACCACCACACACCTGAACTGGTCCTTTAAAAAAAATAAAAATAAATAAAAAAAAAAAATTTTAAAAAAAAAATTTAAAAAAAAAAAAAAAAATAAAAAATAAAAAATAATAATAATAATAATAATAATAATAATAATAATAATTTAAAAAATATACATATATAATGCTTTTTACATCCGTTTATAATTGGACCCCACCAGACCTACCCAACCCCCTCACCTTACCCGTAACCTAACCGGAACCATCCCAACCCTAACCTGAAACATTCCTACCCTAAACCTAACCTTAACCATCCTAACTCTAAACCTAACCTTAACCATTTTAACTCTGAACTCAACACTAGCCTCAACCATTCTTACCCTAAACCTTAACCACCCCAACCCTAACCTTAACCATTCTAACCCTAACCATTCCTAACACTAACACTAATCCTAACCTTAACCCTAGCCCCCCACCTTAACTGCAATCCTAGCCCCAACCCCCCTGTGAGTGTGTGTATTAGTATATGTATCTGTGTCTGGCCTTATGTTGTCAACCTTGTCTGTCTCTTATAATGTACTGTGACCCCTATTTGTTAATTGGACCTTACAAGATTTAACCAACTCCTCACCTACTGGTAACCTAAAGTCAACCATTCTAACCCTAACCGCAACCATTCTTACTCTAAACCTAACCTTAATCACCCTTACTTGGTCCTTAACCCTAACCTTAACCACTCTAACCCTAACGCCAACCTTAACCATTTTAACTCTGACCCTAACCCTAACCTTAACCACCCTAACCCTAACCTTTACTCTAGCCTTAACCATTCTAACCCTAACCTTAACCATTCTACCCTAAACCTAACCTTAACCATTCTAACTTTGACCTTAACCCTAGCCTGAATAACTCCAACCCTAACTGTAACTATTCTAACCCCAACCCAAACCTTAACCCTCACCTTAACCATTCCACCCTAAACCTAACCTTAACCATTCTTACTCTGACCTCAACCTTAGCCTTAAACCACCCCAACCCTAACCTTAACCATTCTAACCCCTACCATTCCTAAAACTATCTCCAACCTTAACCCTAGCCCCTAACCCGGACTGCAACCCTAGTTCTAACCCCTCTGTGTAGGTGTGTGTGTGTGTGTACATGTATCTGTACCTGACCTCATGTTGTTAACCTTGTCTGTCCCTTACAATGTTTTGTGTCCCCTGTTTTGTCACACTCCATTCTTCATTCATACCAAATAACATTTTGAAAACCT
>NC_143050.1:48225000-48227500 GCF_057628025.1 Oncorhynchus mykiss | reverse complement strand
CAGGACGAAACTCCAAGGGTGGATGAATGACAACCGTATAGAGGGCTCGCCTTCTGGGTTTTTGTCTGCTCAAACCACTGGTAATTTAAAGACTGACCACTTGACAGGGACACATGGCAACCGACTGAGGTCCGGACCTGCACAAGGTACGCAACTCGATGGTTTTGCCTGATCCTACGCCGAGTATACCCATACAGACCAGCTGGATTTGACTAGACATGGGTTAATTTGGAATTAGGATCCTGGAAGGGAATAACTCCTAATTACACACATGATTGAAAACATCCAGGACCAAAGACTGACGAACACTGAAGTAAATACATAGACAACATGGAGCTAAAAAAGAAGGATCCGAAAGAGAGTAAAACTCCTAGGTTGCACTATGCTTTCCACTTCCGTTGACATAGCAGACCTAGACATCATGACCATACCACTCGACATGGACACATGGCAACCAACCGAGGACCGGACCTGCATAAGGTACGCTACTCAAGGGTTTTGCCTGATCCTAAGTTGAGTTGACAGACCTACCTAAACCTAACCTTAACCACTCTTAAAACTATACCTAAACCTAACCCTACAGACAGAAAGTCTTTTTAACCCTACCAATGGGTTAATCTACAAGTGGGCAACCATGGGGCCTACTACTTTGGCCGGCCGCGCCCGGACCCACCCGGACCGCGCGCACATGTGTGGAGTGCACACCCCTCCCTTCCCCCCCTTCGGCTTCCACGTGTCAGAGATGGAAGTGGATCAACCGACTCAAAACTAGACAACCAAACACTTGCCAGTCACCGCTGCATTGCCTGACGGGGGATCTGGACGCAGCAAGCCAAGGACATTTTTATCCCCTTAAATTACCCGGGATCATCTCAAATCAGGCTTTTTCTAGGGGTGTTGATTCTACACCCAGTATACCTCTCTGTGAAATGGTTTGATGGTGAACAGGTTAAAAATAATCAATAGATTTAATACAACCTAAAATAGCTCTACCAAATCTCTGAAGGACATCACTCTTGAGACCTCCACCAACACACACTTTTTCTCCTGAGAAACAACTACAACGATGAAGAAATCAAGACCCACCTACTCCAAGCCTTCTCAACCAAGATTTTTTCATCAAAAGACCAAGAATTCTACAACCACCACCCCCTCCACTTTCTCCACTAGAAGATTTTTTCACCAAAGACCCTGGATTCAACCACCACACACCTGAACTGGTCCTTTAAAAAAAAAATAAAAAAAAAAATAAAAAAAAAAAAAAAAAAAATAATAATAATAATAATAATAATTTAAAAAATATACATATATAATGCTTTTTACATCCGTTTATAATTGGACCCCACCAGACCTACCCAACCCCCTCACCTTACCCGTAACCTAACCGGAACCATCCCAACCCTAACCTGAAACATTCCTACCCTAAACCTAACCTTAACCATCCTAACTCTAAACCTAACCTTAACCATTTTAACTCTGAACTCAACACTAGCCTCAACCATTCTTACCCTAAACCTTAACCACCCCAACCCTAACCTTAACCATTCTAACCCTAACCATTCCTAACACTAACACTAATCCTAACCTTAACCCTAGCCCCCCACCTTAACTGCAATCCTAGCCTCAACCCCCCTGTGAGTGTGTGTATTAGTATATGTATCTGTGTCTGGCCTTATGTTGTCAACCTTGTCTGTCTCTTATAATGTTCTGTGACCCCTATTTGTTAATTGGACCTTACAAGATTTAACCAACTCCTCACCTACTGGTAACCTAAAGTCAACCATTCTAACCCTAACCGCAACCATTCTTACTCTAAACCTAACCTTAATCACCCTTACTTGGTCCTTAACCCTAACCTTAACCACTCTAACCCTAACGCCAACCTTAACCATTTTAACTCTGACCCTAACCCTAACCTTAACCACCCTAACCCTAACCTTTACTCTAGCCTTAACCATTCTAACCCTAACCTTAACCATTCTACCCTAAACCTAACCTTAACCATTCTAACTTTGACCTTAACCCTAGCCTGAATAACTCCAACCCTAACTGTAACTATTCTAACCCCAACCCAAACCTTAACCCTCACCTTAACCATTCCACCCTAAACCTAACCTTAACCATTCTTACTCTGACCTCAACCTTAGCCTTAAACCACCCCAACCCTAACCTTAACCATTCTAACCCCTACCATTCCTAAAACTATCTCCAACCTTAACCCTAGCCCCTAACCCGGACTGCAACCCTAGTTCTAACCCCTCTGTGTAGGTGTGTGTGTGTGTGTACATGTATCTGTACCTGACCTCATGTTGTTAACCTTGTCTGTCCCTTACAATGTTTTGTGTCCCCTGTTTTGTCACACTCCATTCTTCATTCATACCAAATAACATTTTGAAAACCTTGTGTCACTACAAGGTTGAACATTTATCACATTGGGTCTCCATTGTATTGTTGTTAGGTGTGCTTGACCTCTACTCTAACTGCCCATCCACTTTACTGC
>NC_143050.1:48217500-48220000 GCF_057628025.1 Oncorhynchus mykiss | reverse complement strand
GCTTCATGCTACACCCTGAATCTGGACCACTCCGAGCCGCTTTTAAATCCTTGCGATTCCTCCCCTAATCTAGGTACTCCTACATCACGGAACCCACCTCCCAGAGAACCAACGCCCTTTTTGGCCTTTTTTTCAACGGACCTTCATAGACCTCCAAGACCGTCGAGCCTCAACTACACATATACCCACACACACACCCCATTTTCCCTGGTCCAAAATACGGCCTTTTTTACCGTACTACGACCAAGTGCACCTAATTTTGCACCTTTCTTTTCTCCTCCCTGCCACCTGATGAAGCCGAGTAAGGCAGAAACGCGTCGTGGCTGGGCTACCCCTAGATCCGCTGTGATGCTGTAAGGAAGGCAGATTCCACACGGACTTCGGGGGTATCTCCTTTTGGCTACCTATTTTCATTTGTACTTTTCTCTTACCCTTATTTTGAGTTTTACACAGGGACACACTACAACGGATGATCTACGAGACAACAAGGACCCCGGGCACTCTGATGGCAACCCAGACCCCCTACTCCACCTACAAACCGGGCCCAAAAATTTCGACGGGGCATAGATAATCACTTAGACCCTCTACACCTTTTAAGAAGAGACGCTCAGAGGGGCCAGCCGAAAAAAGTTTCGACTGGCAACCTAGTCTCATTGTAGGAACGTCGACTTCGCCTAACATAACGTCTTTTTTTCAGGCTTCAACAAATGGCACAACAGGCTCCCACCACTACAACCCCGACCACACAGGACAACCCGGCCTCACAAACCCAAGACCAACCGGAACCGAGAACAAAGAAACCCTTCTAAAAAAGCGGCCAAACCCCCACCATACCAGAGGACCCAGAGACCCGGTCATACCCTCATAAGGTTGACATAGGGAAGGGCTCCTTTTGGGCAACACAAACCCTCCTAACCTTCCCCCACATCATACCCTGACCAGGGTGATTGAGGGAACGGAGCAGAGGCAGAGTGTTAAGGTGGCCTCTGCATTTTCATCTCCATCCCATACCCAGACCTGGGTGGTATGGAATGATAATCAGCAGGAACAGGTTATAACTCCACAACCGTCTATCTCCACATACTCTTCCCAGTCAACACCATCATTCATGGGATTGCTGGACAGAACCATTGGATGACATCCCCAGCAGGCAACCAAACCCACAGCCAATCCAACATGATGGGAATCCAGGACCTTCTAGACACCTAGCCCCTCGAGAAGGACATGCCTCAAACCTACCAAACAGGTCACCTCTTCAAACAGAATACCACCACCGCTCACCACACCATAGGATGGAGAGATAGGACGTGGACACCCCAGAGGACGGTCCCCCACATAGGACCAGAGGGCACCAGTACCGAACCACCTTTATGAGCACTTAGACTCTGTGGGGAACTCAAAGAACACCAACTTCCTTCACCACAACAGAAGCTATCCATTCCTGGACCCTGACTCCGTGCTTTGTCCCCCTCCAGAAACTCCACGGACCGGATTAACCCACCCACTCCATCAAAACAGCAAACCCAGCCAAAAGGCGAAGCTCTCACCAATCCAGTGGAGAGATAGGACGTGGACACCCCAGAGGACGGTCCCCCACACAGGACCAGAGGGCCCCAAAACCAAACCACCTTTACGAACACTAAAGACGCTGCAGGAAAATCCAAAAACACCATAAACTTCCTACAACCCAACAATAGCTATCGATTTGTGGACCCTGACCCCGTGCTCTGTCCCCCTCCAGAAACCCCACGGACCGGATCAACCCACTTGCTCCATCCAGCAGCAAAACACAGCGAAAGGCGAAGCCCTCACCTATCCAGTACCGCAGGGTTAATGCCTCCACAGGTGGAACAATACCACAGCAAAATATAAGAAACCGTTTGGAACACCAGACCCTAACCACTACCACTCTGAAAAAAACGGGACAACCTGGTCTCACCAACCCAAGACCCACAAGAACCAATGTTAAAGGAACTCTCCCTAGATAGAGGCCCAACCCTACCACACCCGATGGCCCACTTCCACCATACAACTCACCAAGCTGGTGACCCACATCCAGAAGAGACTACGGCCAAAATAACTACTCCCTCTTCACACACCGATCCTGGCCTCCCAAAGACCACAACAAAGGAACCAAAGAATCTCACCGGGACCCACGGACCAAGGATGGACCTCCCAAACCCCTCGAGGACCAACACCACTTCCCACGGGAACCGATGTCAAAATAACTCTCCCTAGAAGCGGATCAACCCCACCATACCTGATGGCCTACCCCCACCATACAACTCACCCAGCTTCCGAGTGGCTACTCGCATCCCCCCAAAAAATGATGTCTCAAATCCAAAAAACTACTCCCTCTCCACACCCCCATCCTGGCATTCAGAAGGAACAAAAATCTTAAGGATTCCTTAATCAACAGCCACTTCCAAAAATAACAACCACAACGAAGAATTCAAAAAATAAAACCGAGACTCACGGACCTAGGATGGACCCCCCTAAA
>NC_143050.1:48210000-48212500 GCF_057628025.1 Oncorhynchus mykiss | reverse complement strand
GACCCCAGCCTGGACTCTACCAAGACGAACCTCTCCCCACAGATCTACTGGATAAAGACCCAAGCCTGCACTCTACCCAGACCACCTCTCCCCTCAAGGATCTACCGGACCCCAACTATATACCAACCCCTAAAGGGACACCTCACTGGGACCCAGACACCGGCTGATATTCTACACTCCCCACAAGCATCTCACCTGAACGACCGGACTCCTACGACTCGCCCTCCCCCCCAAAAAGATACCTCATCAGGACCCAAACTCCAGCTGATACTCCTACAGACCTTCATAGACCTTCCAGACCACCGAGACTCTACCACTCACATACACCCACACACACCCTATTTTTTCCGGTCCATAATGCGGCTTTTTTACCGCATTACGACCCAGTGCTCCTTTTTGCACTTTTTTTCCTCTCTGCCACCTGATGAAGCCGAGCAAGGCAGAAACGCGTCGTGGCTGGGTTTCCCCTAGATCTGTTGTGTAGCTGTAAAGAGGACAGGTCCCACACAGACTTCGGGGGTAACTCTTTTTGGCTACTCAATTTTCTTTGTACTTTTCTCTTTCCTTACTTTTAGTTTTCACATAGGTACACACCACACATGGCTGATCTACGGGACAACGCAGACTCTGGGGACTGCGAGGACTATTCAGACCCCCCACTCTACATCTAGACTAGCCCCACAATCGCGACGGGTCTTAATGATCTATACGGACTCTCGGAACAAATCCGCAAGATACGCACCAAGGGACCGGACGAAAACAGCTCCGACCGGCAGCCTGGGCTCATTATGGAAACGCCACATAATGAACATTTCTCCAA
This sequence comes from Oncorhynchus mykiss, assembly GCF_057628025.1. NCBI lineage: Eukaryota > Metazoa > Chordata > Actinopteri > Salmoniformes > Salmonidae > Oncorhynchus > Oncorhynchus mykiss. The sequence continues at coordinate 48,211,680 of NC_143050.1, read as the reverse complement.
AGCTTCTACACAGCGGGGGAAACATCCCACACCAATGGACCTTCTCTCCCACCAGACAGCACCCCTCCACGGTCTCCATAGGACCAAAACCACCGGAGGACTACACCCCTACACCATTACATCAGGGGCACAAAGACACATCTCCTGATGCCATCCCCACCAGACCACCCCACTCTACATCCTACCTCATACCACCCCACTCCAGGACCTCCAGAAGATCCACCTCAGACCTTCCACCCAGAACCCCACCCCCCCTTCTGGAACTCCTACTCCCCCCTCCTACGGAACACCACCACCCCACAGCACCCCCAAGACTAACAAGCTGGCACTCTACGTCCCGGACCCAACCAGCAGACCAAAAGGGGCTCATCTACCCCACCCCAACCCACACCTTCAACCACATGGCTCCACAGGACCGGACCTCCTACACGCAGCACTACTCCTAAGGGGACAGGTAGCCCAGCAGATGAGAAAACCCCTAGGGACACCACCCCTAACCACCAGGTTAACCTGGTCTCACCAACCAACAACAAAGCGGAGGAACACCACACCACTGGGGCCCCACCTATCCCCCCCAACGCCTACTCTACAGCACGGTCACTCTAAGCTGATTAGAGCCAGACACCACATGGAGATGATCAGCTTTTACCTCTCGGACAACCAGCTACCTCCGGGCTACCTCCACCAGACCAGAACGCTTACGGCTACCTTCACACCATCAGGAGCATCTGACACCACCCTAGCGGCTCTCGCTACAGCATCTTCACTTTGGATCCAAACCAGCCACCAGATCCTAGAACAGCACTACAGGGAGGAACTATCCCACAAATACACCATACTCTACAACACTTCATCCTGCCCTGACTGGCAGGAAGCCTGGTATTTAGGGGTTACATGGGCCCAGAAACTCCTCAGCGAACCACTCCGGGACTACTTGTTACAGGACATCAGGGACTCACTCCCCAAATTCTACGGGAATTGGCCTACGAGAGACTACAGCCCATTCCAACTACCACTCACCCACTGCCAACCTCACAGTGAGGACGAGGGGGATATCACCCTACAGAGGGCACACACCAGCAGACCCTCTCCTTCTCCACGGACCCACGGACACCCCACATCGGGACGATACCCTCTGAAGGAAGATTCCACTTCCCCTCTCCCGGAATCATCTAACACCACCACTCCAGAGACAAATATTTCCCCTATCCAACAGAGAACTACCAGGACACCTCCCACAACAAGCCACTCACCTCTACCATACCAGGGTACCCAGAGACCTATCCATACCCTGACCAGGGTGGGTCCCTTCCGGTTAAAACAAAACCTGCTGAACCACCCCGAAATCCTAGCCCAAACAGGACTACAAGGGACCAGGCACAGGCAGCGAGTGCCCAGGTGGCTTCTGATCCTTCCGTGCCATCCCACACCCAAACCAGGGAGGAACGGCATGCTAAGCCACAGGAACGGAAGATTACCAAGCCACGAAAACGCCTGGCCAACTAATCACTACTCGGGGACCAGCACAATCCTCCACTCCAATCAAAGGGCATCAAAAAAATAATCAACGATTGGGCAGCTACGGACCACAACCTCCCCACCTTACTAAACACTACACCAGGAGACACCCACACCCGGGACCAAACAAAGGAAACCACCGGATCCTACCCATCATTACAA
>NC_143050.1:48200000-48205000 GCF_057628025.1 Oncorhynchus mykiss | reverse complement strand
ACTACTTTGGCCGGCCGCGCCCGGACCCACCCGGACCGCGCGCACATGTGTGGAGTGCACACCCCTCCTTTCCCCCCCTTCGGCTTCCACGTGTCAGAGATGGAAGTGGATCAACCGACTCAAAACTAGACAAACAAACACTTGCCAGTCACCGCTGCATTGCCTGACGGGGGGTCTGGACGCAGCAAGCCAAGGAAATTTTTATCCCTTTAAATTAACCGGGATCATCTCAAATCAGGCCTTTTCTAGGGGTGTTGATTCTACACCCAGTATACCTCTCTGTGAAATGGTTTGATGGTGAACAGGTTAAAAATAATCATTAGATTCAATACAACCTAAAATAGCTCTAACAAACCTCAAGGACATCACTCCTGAGACCTCCACCAACACACACTTCTACTCCTGAGAAACAACTAGAACGATGAAGTAACCAAGACCCACCTACTCCAAGCCTTCTCAACCAAGATTTTTTCATCAAAAGACCAAGAACTCATCAAAAGACCAAGAACTCTACAACCAGCCCCTGACCTTCAGATATACATCACCTCCTCTATTTTTTTTCAACTAAGAGGCAACATCCACCCTTTTTTTTTCACCAAAGAACAAAACATCATCACCCTGACACAGTGGAAACAGACTCCTACCCTCCCACAGAAACCCTGACGAACGTATTTCCAACTTAGGAGCAAAAAGAAACAAAATTATAAAATAGGTCCACCCCACTCACACCTCTGCACCATACACAAACAAACCAAAAACCCAGGTAAGACCCCCACCCACAGGAGACCCACCCACACTACAAGCCTCAACCAGGAATGCCTGTCAACTGTACATACATGGGAAAACCAAAAGGGAACCACCTAAAAACCACCCATCTGGATCAAAAACCTCTCTCACACAAGTAAACACCCATATTCAACACTGGACCCCCCCCCCCCCCCAGGGAAGTATCCCCCACAGGACAGGTTGCATCAACTCCGGAGGACACACATCACTGGAAACAGCATAAAAAGTTTTTTCGGACCCGTACATCCCATACTCCAAGTGTACTTGAACACAGCAAAACGGCCAAATCTACCGCATATCCGGGAACCCAAGTGGACAGGAACGCGATCAAAGCTAAAACTCCGCTAAATAAGCACCAACTAAAAAGATATAAACAACACCATTCTCGATCCGAGGAAAAAGGAACACCCCCTAGTAACACTACCTGCAACTATCCCTCAATTAAGAAACAAAGTTCAAGCCCTCTAATACCACAAAAAGACCAAAGAACCACGGCTACTACTCTTCCCTGCACATCGCACCTTATTACATATGAGTAAACGTGACTCCACAAAAATCGGAGGAAAAAATAACTCAACCACATTCAAAGACCTATAACCAGACCTATGGGTCACCTAGAACCCCAACTAAAAATTCTACAGGAACCCACAGATGTCCACTCTATCCTCTACCTTTCCTGGACCCACAGAACCTCAACTTCGGGTATTCCCAACCCCAAACCCCCTACCAGAGCAGACCGCTCCCAACGCTAACACACAACTCAATGGTGACACAAAGGTCAAACACACACTTTTTACAGGAGGATCTATCATACTTCTACAAATCACAGGAACTCCACGTATGGCTCCTCTTGACCCCTAGGACTTCTAGTCTTACTTAAAATTCACCTGGTACCTCTCGGACACCCACAACCCAAACAGCACCCCAAAAGCAAAGTGTCTACTTCTCCTATACAATTCCCCATTGGAATCAACGACGGAGGCCTTTCCATCACATAACAGACTACTAGACGCCTCTCCCCAAAAGCCAAGCGATCTCATTGGACAAGCCACGGTCGTCTCTCTCACATGAACACCGCATGCACACCTCATGCACCAATCGGATTCGACACCTGGCAAAACCACACCCCCCTCATTTCCTATAAAAGAGGAGCATCCCTCAGCCTCAGTACCATTCTGCCTGAACATCTTTTGAAGACACTTCACCTGGAGAAGACACAAGCTGGACCTCTACCAAAGAACTGCACCCAAGATGACTACTCCAACTGAAAGACCAGACCCCAGCTCCATGCTACACCATGGATACACCTCACCTGGACCAAGCTGCCAGCTGGTACTCCACACTCCCCACGAATATCCTTCTACTCCCTTTGGAACTAAAGGCCCCTAAATAGCTTCATGCTACACCCTGAATCTGGACCACTCCGAGCCGCTTTTAAATCCTTGCGATTCCTCCCCTAATCTAGGTACTCCTACATCACGGAACCCACCTCCCAGAGAATCAACGCCCTTTTTGGCCTTTTTTCAACGGACCTTCATAGACCTCCAAGACCGTCGAGCCTCAACTACACATATACCCACACACACACCCCATTTTCCCTTGTCCAAAATACGGCCTTTTTTACCGTACTACGACCAAGTGCACCTATTTTTGCACCTTTCTTTTCTCCTCCCTGCCACCTGATGAAGCCGAGTAAGGCAGAAACGCGTCGTGGCTGGGCTACCCCTAGATCCGCTGTGATGCTGTAAGGAAGGCAGATTCCACACGGACTTCGGGGGTACCTCCTTTTGGCTACCTATTTTCATTTGTACTTTTCTCTTACCCTTATTTTGAGTTTTACACAGGGACACACTACAACAGATGATCTACGAGACAACAAGGACCCCGGGCACTCTGATGGCAACCCAGACCCCCTACTCCACCTACAAACCGGGCCCAAAAATTTCGACGGGGCATAGATAATCACTTAGACCCTCTACACCTTTTAAGAAGAGACGCTCAGAGGGGCCAGCCGAAAAAAGTTTCGACTGGCAACCTAGTCTCATTGTAGGAACGTCGACTTCGCCTAACATAACGTCTTTTTTTCAGGCTTCAACAAATGGCACAACAGGCTCCCACCACTACAACCCCGACCACACAGGACAACCCGGCCTCACAAACCCAAGACCAACCGGAACCGAGAACAAAGAAACCCTTCTAAAAAAGCGGCCAAACCCCCACCATACCAGAGGACCCAGAGACCCGGTCATACCCTCATAAGGTTGACATAGGGAAGGGCTCCTTTTGGGCAACACAAACCCTCCTAACCTTCCCCCACATCATACCCTGACCAGGGTGATTGAGGGAACGGAGCAGAGGCAGAGTGTTAAGGTGGCCTCTGCATTTTCATCTCCATCCCATACCCAGACCTGGGTGGTATGGAATGATAATCAGCAGGAACAGGTTATAACTCCACAACCGTCTATCTCCACATACTCTTCCCAGTCAACACCATCATTCATGGGATTGCTGGACAGAACCATTGGATGACATCCCCAGCAGGCAACCAAACCCACAGCCAATCCAACATGATGAGGATCCAGGACCTTCTAGACACCTAGCCCCTCGAGAAGGACATGCCTAAAACCTACCAAACAGGTCACCTCTTCAAACAGAATACCACCACCGCTCACCACACCATAGGATGGAGAGATAGGACGTGGACACCCCAGAGGACGGTCCCCCACATAGGACCAGAGGGCACCAGTACCGGACCACCTTTATGAGCACTTAGACTCTGCGGGGAACTCAAAGAGCACCAACTTCCTTCACCACAACAGAAGCTATCCATTCCTGGACCCTGACTCCGTGCTTTGTCCCCCTCCAGAAACTCCACGGACCGGATTAACCCACCCACTCCATCAAAACAGCAAACCTAGCCAAAAGGCGAAGCTCTCACCAATCCAGTGGAGAGATAGGACGTGGACACCCCAGAGGACGGTCCCCCACACAGGACCAGAGGGCCCCAAAACCAAACCACCTTTACAAACACAAAAGACGCTACAGGAAAATCCAAAAACACCATAAACTTCCTACAACCCAACAGTAGCTATCGATTTGTGGACCCTGACCCCGTGCTCTGTCCCCCTCCAGAAACCCCACGGACCGGATCTACCCACCTGCTCCATCCAGCAGCAAAACACAGCGAAAGGCGAAGCCCTCACCGATCCAGTACCGCAGGGTTAATGCCTCCACAGGTTGAACAATACCACAGCAAAATATAAGAAACCGTTTGGAACACCAGACCCTAACCACTACCACTCTGAAAAAAATGGGACAACCTGGTCTCACCAACCCAAGACCCACAAGAACCAATGTTAAAGGAACTCTCCCAAGATAGAGGCCCAACCCTACCACACCCGATGGCCCACTTCCACCATACAACTCACCAAGCTACCGGGTGGTGACCCACATCCAGAAGAGACTATGGCCAAAATAACTACTCCCTCTTCACACACCGATCCTGGCCTCCCAAAGACCACAACAAAGGAACCAAAGAATCTCACCGGGACCCACGGACGGACCTCCCAAACCCCTCGAGGACCAACACCACTTCCCACGGGAACCGATGTCAAAAGAACTCTCCCTAGAAGCGGATCAACCCCACCATACCTGATGGCCTACCCCCACCATACAACTCACCCAGCTTCCGAGTGGCTACTCGCATCCCCCAAAAAATGATGTCTCAAATCCAAAAAACGACTCCCTCTCCACACCCCCATCCTGGCATTCAGAAGGAACAAAAATCTTAAAGATTCCTTAATCAACAACCACTTCCAAAAATAACAAACACAACGAAGAATTCAAAAAATACAACCGAGACTCACGGACCTAGGATGGACCCCCCTAAAAAAACCCTCCAGGACCAACACCACTACCACGGGCTGGACCACCACTGAGGCTTCCAGTACAGCGGAGGAACATCTGGACATACACTGCACCTGCACCTTACACACCCCACATCCCATACAAAAGACAGGGGGTCAGTAAGACCACAAAAACAGACTTCCAATAGCACCATAGAGTTACCATGACCATGGACTCTCAATATAACTTTCCTGTAGCTACTTTATTAGCACCATAGAGTTACCATGACCATGGACTCTCAATAACACTTTCCTTGAGCCACTTTACTAAACACTATAGAGTTACCGTGACAACGGACTCTCAAAAAA
>NC_143050.1:48167500-48197500 GCF_057628025.1 Oncorhynchus mykiss | reverse complement strand
GGTTTCTATGACAAAGGCTCCCCTACACCTTACAGACGAACAGACGCCTCACTCAAACAAAGGGAAGATCTCATTGGACCAAACTCCAACAGGCCTTCACGTGCACACTGCATGCACACCTTGTGCCATCTCATGATTGGACCCCTGGCCTAAACCACACCCCCAGTTTTTCACATAAAAGAGGAGCACCCCTCAGTCTCAGCATCATTAGGGTCCACGGATCCCCAGAGAGCCTTCTACTGGATACAAGACTCAAGCTGGAAACCTGCAGAAGACCTCCTCTCCTCCTCTCCTCCACTGACCTACTGGATACAGACCCCAGCCTGGACTCTACCAAGACGAACCTCTCCCCCACAGATCTACTGGATAAAGACCCAAGCCTGCACTCTACCCAGACCACCTCTCCCCTCAAGGATCTACCGGACCCCAACTATATACCAACCCCTAAAGGGACACCTCACCGGGACCCAGACACCAGCTGATATTCTACACTCCCCACAAGCATCTCACCTGAACGACCGGACTCCTACGACTCGCCCTCCCCCCCCAAAAAATACCTCATCAGGACCCAAACACCAGCTGATACTCCCACAGACCTTCATAGACCTTCTAGACCACCGAGACTCTACCACTCACATACACCCACACACACCCTATTTTTTCCGGTCCATAATACGGCTTTTTTACCGCATTACGACCCAGTGCTCCTTTTTGCACTTTTTTTCCTCTCTGCCACCTGATGAAGCCGAGCAAGGCAGAAACGCGTCGTGGCTGGGTTTCCCCTAGATCTGATGTGTAGCTGTAAAGAGGACAGGTCCCACACAGACTTCGGGGGTTACTCTTTTTGGCTACTCAATTTTCTTTGTCCTTTTCTCTTTCCTTACTTTTAGTTTTCACATAGGTACACACCACACATGGCTGATCTACGGGACAACGCAGACTCTGGGGACTGCGAGGACTATTCAGACCCCCCACTCTACATCCAGACTAGCCCCACAATCTCTACGGGTCTTAATGATCTATACGGACTCTCGGAACAAATCCGCAAGATACGCACCAAGGGACCGGACGAAAACAGCTCCGACCGGCAGCCTGGGCTCATTATGGAAACGCCACATAATGAACATTTCTCCAAAGCTTCTACACAGCGGGGGAAACATCCCACACCAATGGACCTTCTCTCCCACCAGACAGCACCCCTCCACGGTCTCCATAGGACCAAACCACCGGAGGACTACACCCCTACACCATTACATCAGGGGCACAAAGACACATCTCCTGATGCCATCCCCACCAGACCACCCCACTCCAGGACCTCCAGAAGAACCACCTCAGACCTTCCACCCAGATCCCAACCCCCCTTCTGGAACTCCCACTCCCCCCTCCTACGGAACACCACCACCCCACAGCACCCCCAAGACGAACAAGCCGGAATACAGACACCCCGAAAAACAACCCCTCATACAGGGACAGACTACCTGAACATCAGCCCCCTGGCTATGTGAACAGACACAGCAGGAGCTACCCCTACGCCAGGCACCCCTCTACCCCACCACGTCCAACAGACACTCCCAAGCATCACACACACAGAGATGGAGATCACACCCCTAGAGGACACATTCGAAGCACACGTCTCAAACCCTTCTCCAGGCACTCTACGTCCCGGACCCAAACAGCAGACCAAAAGGGGCTATCTACCCCACCCCAACCCACACCTTCAACCACACGGCTCCACAGGACCGGACCTCCTACACGCAGCACTACTCCTAAGGGGACAGATAGCCCAGCAGATGTGAAGACCCCTAGGGACACCACCCCTAACCACCAGGTTAACCTGGTCTCACCAACCAGCAACCAAGCGGAGGAACACCACACCACTGGGGCCCCAGCTTTTACCTCTCGGACAACCAGCTACCTCCGGGCTACCTCCACAAGGCCAGAACGCTTACAGCTACCTTCACACTATCAGGAGCATCTGACACCACCCTAGCGGCTCTCGCTACAGCATCTTCACTTTGGATCCAAACCAGCCACCAGACCTTAGAACAGCACTACAGGGAGGAAATATCCCACAAATACACCATACTCTACAACACTCCATCCTACCCTGACTGGCAGGAAGCCTGGTATTTAGGGGTCACATGGGCCCAGAAACTCCTCAGCTAACCACTCCGGGACTACTTGTTACAGGATATCAGGGACTCACTCCCCAAATTCTACGGGAATTGGCCTACGAGAGACTACAGCCCATTCCAACTACCACTCACCCACTGCCAACCTCACAGTGAGGACAAGGGGGATACCACCCTACCTAGGGCACACACCAGCAGACCCTCTCCTTCTCCACGGACCCACGGACACCCCACATCGGGACGATACCCTCTGAAGGAAGATTCCACTTCCCCTCTCCCGGAATCATCTAACACCACCACTCCGGAGACAAATATTTCCCCTATCCAACAGAGAACTACAAGGACACCTCCCACAACAAGCCACTCACCTCTACCATACCAGAGGACCCAGAGACCTATCCATACCCTGACCAGAGTGGCTAGGTTAGGGTCCCTTCTGGTAAAAAACAAAACCTGCTGAACCACCCCGAAATCCTGGCCCAAACAGGACTACAAGGGACCAGGCACAGGCAGCGAGTGCCCAGGTGGCTTCTGATCCTTCCGTGCCATCCCACACCCAAACCAGGGAGGAACGGCATGCAAAACCACAGGAACAGAGGATAACCAAGCCACGAAAACTCCTGGCTAACGAATCACTACTCGGGGACCAGCACAATCCTCCACCCTAATCAAAGGGCATCAAATAAATCATCAACGATTGGGCAGCTACGGACCACAACCTCCCCACCTTACTAAACACTACACCAGGAGACACCCACGCCCGGGACCAAACAAAGGAAACCACCGGATCCTACCCATCATTACAACCTACAACTCACCCAGCCTCCGAGTGACTACTATCATCCAGCAAAGACTCCAGCGCAAACAACTACTCCCTCTCCACACACCCATCCTGGACTTCAAACGGAACAAAAATCTCAAGGACTCCCTGGTCAGCAGCCACCTCACATTATAAACCAGAGGGACGAATTACTACCCCCGGGAACCTCCAGGCCCTATACCACCACCACGACTGGACCATTACTGAGGCCTTCAGTACAACGGAGGAACGACTGGACAGACACTGCACCTGCACCTTACACACCCCACATCCCATACAACAGATAGGGGGTCATTAAGACCACAAAAAACAGATCTTCAAATAGCACCATAGAGTTACCATGCCCATGGACTCTCAAGAAATACTTTCCTTTTTATTTAAAAAAATAAAAAAATTTAAAAAAATAAAAAAAAATAAACACATATATATATAACTATATATTTAGATATAAGTATATCCATTTTTTTTCCCGCTTTTCTTTGATGCAAAGAAACTATAAAATAGAAATCTAAATATCTTTATGTTATTTACCAAGAACCCTCATCATCTCACCATCCTTCCAACTCTACCTCACCGAAGATACCCACCAGCACCCCCAACGGACGAGAACCTTTTTTCTCCAACTACTCTGGGGGCACGGCTTTGTCGACTCCCCCGCAGCGAGCAGACCCTAAGCAAACTAGGCCCGACCATACACCAAGCAAGAAGACCGGAGGAAATGGTAGCGACCGGACTCCTTCGGGACCCCTCTGGGGCCTGTTGGCAGACCTATCGGCTCAACCCTCCCAAGCCCCCTTACACACGGGAGACTCACGTAACGCGCTGGACCACTATCTACCTCAGATTAGATCTGGATTGGCAGTAGGTTCAGTAGCGTGTGTTTCCTCCTAGCGGGTTGGGATACCCAAAAGAGGGGCTTTTGGGTTATGCGCTGCGGCTGGAGGATCGCGTCTGCCGAATAACCCCTGGGGTGCCCAGATAATGTCTGGCGAGGTATCGGACCCCACAGAGGAAATTCCTACTGGGGACCCCCTACCCCGCCGCAACTTAGCCTGGACAACCGTACCATTTTTTTTACCTGGACTACATACCAGTTCACTGTCTAGGGATGATATACCTCTGGAAACGTTACGATCCTGGAAGGGAGTAATTCCACTGGTCACTATTACCCAAAAACACTGAATTACCTACAACTGAGATGGTGGGGATGGAAGCACCCAATTAACTTCTACTACTGCCGGAAATTTCATACGTAAGCCAGAGAGGGTTTGCCGGTTTCTAAACCCTCCATACACCGACCGTAACACAGGACGTGACTCCAGGGGCGGATGCATGACAACCGTCTGCCTTCTGGGTGTCTGTCTGCTCAAACCACTGGCGGTTATAGACTGACCACTTGACAGGGACACATGGCAACCGACTGAGGTCCGGACCTGCACAAGGTACGCAACTCAATGGTTTTGCCTGATCCTACGCCGAGTATACCCATACAGACCAGCTGGATTCGACTAGACATGGGTTGATTTGGAATTAGGATCCTGGAAGGGAATAACTCCCAATCATACACATGATTGAAAACATCCAGGACCAAAGACTGACGAACACTGAAGTGAATACATAGACAACATGGAGCTAAAAAAGAAGGATCCGAAAGAGAGTAAAAATCCTAGGTTGTACTATGCTTTCCACTTCCGTTGACACAGCGGACCTGGACATCATGACCATACCACTCGACATGGACACATGGCAACCAAACGAGAACCGGACCTGCATAAGGTAAGCAACTCAAGGGCTTTGCCTGATCCTAAGTTGAGTTGACAGACCTACCTAAACTTAACCTTTTCTATACCTTACCCTAACCCTAACCTTAACCATCCCAAAACCCATACCTAAACTTAACCCTAACCTTAACCCTTCTTAAAAAAACATATCTTACCCTAACCCCAAACCCTAACCTTAACCATTCTAAAACCTTACCTAACCCTAACCCTACAGACAGACAGTCCTTTAACCCAACCAACGGGTTAATCTACAAGTGGGCTACCATGGGGCCTACTACTTTGGCCGGTCGCGCCCGTACCCTCCGACCCACGCGTATATGATGTGGAGTGCAACCCCTCCCTTCCCCCCTCCGGTTTCCACGTGTCAGAGATGGAAGTGGATCAACAGACTCAAAACTAGAAACCTAACCCTAACCCTAACCCTAACCCTAACCCTAACCCTACCCTAACCCTAACCCTAACCCTAACCTTACCCTAACCTTAACCCTAACCTTAACCACTCTTAAAACTATACCTAAACCTAAAACCTACTGACAGACAGTCTTTTAACCCAACCAACGGGTTAATCTACAAGTGGGCAACCATGGGGCCTACTACTTTGGCCGGCCGCGCCCGGACCCACCCGGACCCCGCGCACATGTGTGGAGTGCACACCCCTCCCTTCCCCCCCTTCGGCTTCCACGTGTCAGAGATGGAAGTGGATCAACCGACTCAAAACTAGACAAACAAACACTTGCCAGTCACCGCTGCATTGCCTGACGGGGGATCTGGACGCAGCAAGCCAAGGAAATTTTTATCCCTTTAAATTAACCGGGATCATCTCAAATCAGGCCTTTTCTAGGGGTGTTGATTCTACACCCAGTATACCTCTCTGTGAAATGGTTTGATGGTGAACATGTAAAAAATAATCATTAGATTTAATACAACCTAAAATAGCTCTAACAAACCTCTGAAGGACATCACTCCTGAGACCTCCACCAACACACACTTCTACTCCTGAGAAACAACTAGAACGATGAAGGAATCAAGACCCACCTACTCCAAGCCTTCTCAACCAAGATTTTTTTCATCAAAAGACCAAGAACTCATCAAAAGACCAAGAACTCTACAACCAGCCCCTGACCTTCAGATATACATCACCTCCTCTATTTTTTTTCAACTAAGAGGCAACATCCACCCTTCTTTTTCACCAAAGAACAAAACATCATCACCCTGACACAGTGGAAACAGACTCCTACCCTCCCACAGAAACCCTGACGACCGTATTTCCAACTTAGGAGCAAAAAGAAACAAAATTATAAAATAGGTCCACCCCACTCACACCTCTGCACCATACACAAACAAACCAAAAACCCAGGTAAGACCCCCACCCATAGGAGACCCACCCACACTACAAGCCTCAACCAGGAATGCCTGTCAACTGTACATCACAGGTACATACATGGGACAACCAAAAAGGAACCACCTAAAAACCACCCATCTGGATCAAAAACCTCTCTCACACAAGTAAACACCCATATTCAACACTGAACACTGAAAAATTGGAGGAAAAAATAACTCAACCACATTCAAAGACCTATAACCAGACCTATGGGTCACCTAGAACCCCAACTAAAAATTCTACAGGAACCCACAGATGTCCACTCTATCCTCTACCTTTCCTGGACCCACAGAACCTCACCTTCGGGTATTTCCAACCCCAAACCCCCTACCAGAGCAGACCGCTCCCAACGCTAACACACAAGTCAATGGTGACACAAAGGTCAAACACACACTTTTACAGGAGGATCTATCATACTTCTACAAATCACAGGAACTCCACGTATGGCTCCTCTTGACCCCTAGGACGTTTAGTCTTACCTAAAATTCATCTGGTACCTCTCGGACACCCACAACCCAAACAGCACCCCAAAAGCAAAGTGTCTACTTCTCCTATACAACTCCCCATTGGAATCAACGACGGAGGCCTTTCCATCACATAACAGACTACTAGACGCCTCTCCCCAAAAGCCAAGCGATCTCATTGGACAAGCCACGGTCGTTTCTCTCACATGAACACCGCATGCACACCTCATGCACCAATCAGATTCGACACCTGGCAAAACCACACCCCCCTCATTTCCTATAAAAGAGGAGCATCCCTCAGCCTCAGTACCATTCTGCCTGAACATCTTTTGAAGACACTTCACCTGGAGAAGACACAAGATGGACCTCTACCAAAGAACTGCACCCAAGATGACTACTCCAACTGAAAGACCAGACCCCAGCTCCATGCTACACCATGGATACACCTCACCTGGACCAAGCCGCCAGCTGGTACTCCACACTCCCCACGAATACCCTTCTACTCCCTTTGGAACAAAAGGCCCCTAAATAGCTTCATGCTACACCCTGAATCTGGACCACTCCGAGCCGCTTTTAAATCCTTGCGATTCCTCCCCTAATCTAGGTACTCCTACATCACGGAACCCACCTCCCAGAGAATCAACGCCCTTTTTGGCCTTTTTTCAACGGACCTTCATAGACCTCCAAGACCATCGAGCCTCAACTACACATATACCCACACACACACACCATTTTCCCTGGTCCAAAATACGGCCTTTTTTACCGTACTACGACCAAGTGCACCTATTTTTGCACCTTTCTTCTCTCCTCCCTGCCACCTGATGAAGCCGAGTAAGGCAGAAACGCGTCGTGGCTGGGCTACCCCTAGATCCGCTGTGATGCTGTAAGGAAGGCAGATTCCACACAGACTTCGGAGGTATCTCCTTTTGGCTACCTATTTTCATTTGTACTTTTCTCTTACCCTTATTTTGAGTTTTACACAGGGACACACTACAACGGATGATCTGCGAGACAACAAGGACCCCGGGCACTCTGATGGCAACCCAGACCCCCTACTCCACCTACAAACCGGGCCCAAAAATTTCGACGGGGCATAGATAATCACTTAGACCCTCTACACCTTTTAAGAAGAGACGCTCAGAGGGGCCAGCCGAAAAAAGTTTCGACTGGCAACCTAGTCTCATTGTAGGAACGTCGACTTCGCCTAACATAACGTCTCTTTTTCAGGCTTCAACAAATGGCACAACAGGCTCCCACCACTACAACCCCGACCACACAGGACAACCCGATCTCACAAACCCAAGACCAACCGGAATCGAGTACAAAGAAACCCTTCTAAAAAAGCGGCCAAACCCCCACCATACCAGAGGACCCAGAGACCCGGTCATACCCTCACAAGGTTGACATAGGGAAGGGCTCCTTTTGGGCAACACAAACCCTCCTAACCTTCCCCCACATCATACCCTGACCAGGGTGATTGAGGGAACGGAGCAGAGGCATAGTGTTAAGGTGGCCTCTGCATTTTCATCTCCATCCCATACCCAGACCTGGGTGGTATGGAATGATAATCAGCAGGAACAGGTTATAACTCCACAACCGTCTATCTCCACATACTCTTCCCAGTCAACACCATCATTCATGGGATTGCTGGACAGAACCATTGGATGACATCCCCAGCAGGCAACCAAACCCACAGCCAATCCAACATGATGGGAATCCAGGACCTTCTAGACACCTAGCCCCTTGAGTAGGACATGCCTCAAACCTACCTAACAGGTCACCTCTTCAAACAGAATACCACCACCGCTCACCACACCATAGGATGGAGAGATAGGACGTGGACACCCCAGAGGACGGTCCCCCACATAGGACCAGAGGGCACCAGTACCGGACCACCTTCATTAGCACTTAGACTCTGCGGGAAACTCAAAGAGCACCAACTTCCTTCACCCCAACAGAAGCTATCCATTCTTGGACCCTGACTCCGTGCTTTGTCCCCCTCCAGAAACTCCACGGACCGGATTAACCCACCCACTCCATCAAAACAGCAAACCCAGCCAAAAGGCGAAGCCCTCACCAATCCAGTGGAGAGATAGGATGTGGACACCCCAGAGGACGGTCCCCCACACAGGACCAGAGGGCCCCAAAACCAAACCACCTTTACAAACACTAAAGACGCTGCAGGAAATTCCAAAAACACCATAAACTTCCTACAACCCAACAGAAGCTATTGATTTGTGGACCCTGACCCCGTGCTCTGTCCCCCTCCAGAACCCCCACGGACCGGATCAACCCACCTGCTCCATCCAGCAGCAAAACACAGCGAAAGGCGAAGCCCTCACCGATCCAGTACCGCAGGGTTAATGCCTCCACAGGTGGAACAATACCACAGCAAACCCACATCCAGAAGAGACTACGGCCAAAATAACGACTCCCTCTTCACACACCGATCCTGGCCTCCCAAATGAATAACAAAAAAAACCTCAAGGATTCCTTGGTATACAACCACCTCTAAAGTCCACAACAAAGGAACCAAAGAATCTCACCGGGACCCACGGACCAAGGATGGACCCCCCAAACCCCTCGAGGACCAACACCACTTCCCACAGG
The DNA here is from genome assembly GCF_057628025.1 of Oncorhynchus mykiss. NCBI lineage: Eukaryota > Metazoa > Chordata > Actinopteri > Salmoniformes > Salmonidae > Oncorhynchus > Oncorhynchus mykiss. The sequence goes on along the minus strand of NC_143050.1, from coordinate 48,188,312 downwards.
AACCGATGTCAAAAGAACTCTCCCTAGAAGCGGATCAACCCCACCATACCTGATGGCCTACCCCCACCATACAACTCACCCAGCTTCCGAGTGGCTACTCGCATCCCCCCAAAAATGATCGCCAATATCCAAAAAACTACTCTCTCTTCAAAGGGAACACAAAAAAAACCTCAAGGATTCCTTGGTCAGCAGCCACCTCCAAAATAAAACCACAACGTAGACATCAAAGAATCCCACCGAGACTCACGGACCAAGGATGGACCTCCCAAAAATAACCCTCCAGGACCAACACCACTACCACGGGCTGGACCACCACTGAGGCTTCCAGTACAGCGGAGGAACATCTGGACATACACTGCACCTGCACCTTACACACCCCACATCCCATACAAAAGACAGGGGGTCATTAAGACCACAAAAACAGACCTCCAATAGCACCATAGAGTTACCATGACCATGGACTCTCAATAACACTTTCCTTCAGCCACTTTACTAGCACTATAGAGTTACCGTGACCACGGACTCTCAAAAAAATCAAATAATAATGATTATATATTCATATGATTTTTTCTTTTTTCTTTTTTTTGTTTCTGGAAGTAAGAGTTACCATGACCATGGACCCTTGACGGAAAGAAACAATAAAATAGAACACAAATAGACCAAATTTAAACAAAAAAAAACCCTTCACCAACCTACCATCCTTCTAAAAATATTTTTGGAGACACCCACCAGCACCCCCAACGGACGAGAACCTTTTTTCTCCAACTACTCTGGGGACCCCGACCTTGGCGACTCCCCCGCAGCGATTACACCCTAAGCAATTAGGCCCTTCCATACACCAAGCAAGAAGACAGGAGGATATGGATAGACCGGACTCCTTCGGGACCTCTCGGGGTTCTGTTGGCAGACCAATCGGCTCAACCCCATTACATACGGGAGACTCACGTAACGCGCTGGACGACTATCTACCCCAGTTTAGAATTGGATTGGCAGTATGGTCAGTAGCGCGTGGGTGGTCCTAGCGGGCTGGGGCAGTTAAATCTCCGAAAAGAGGGGCTTTTGGGTCAGGCGCTGCGGCTGGAGGACTCGCGTCGGCCGTGTAATCCCTGGGGTGCCCAGATAATGTCTGGCGGAGAATTGGATCCAACGGAATAATTTCCCATGGGGGGATCCCTTACCCCGCCGCACTAAGTCTGGACAACCGATCCACTTTTTTGACCTTGACTACGAACAAATTCACTGTCTAGGGAGGATATACCTCTGGAAACGTTACGATCCTGGAAGGGAGTAACTCCACTGGTCACTATCACCCAAAACCACTGAATCACCTACGACTGAGATGGTGGGATGGACACACCCAATTAACTTCTACTACTGCCGGACGTTTCATACGTAAGCCAGAGAAGGTTTCCCTGTTCCTAAACCCTCCATACACCTACCGAAACACAGGACTGAATTCCAAGGGCGGATGCATGATAACCGTAGAGAGGGCTCGCCTCCTGGTTTTTTGTCTGCTCAAACCACTGGTAGTTTAAAGACTGACCACTTGACAGGGACACATGGCAACCGACTGAGGTCCGGACCTGCATAAGGTACGCAACTCGATGGTTTTGCCTGATCCTACGCCGAGTATACCCATACAGACTAGCTGGATTTGACTAGACATGGGTTAATTTGAAATTAGGATCCTGGAAGGGAATAACTCCTAATTACACACATGATTGAAAACATCCAGGACCAAAGACTGACGAACACTGAAGTAAATACATAGACAACGTGGAGCTAAAAAAGAAGGATCCGACAGAGAGTAAACTCCTAGGTTGCACCATGCTTTCCACTTCCGTTGACATAGCGGACCTAGACATCATGACCATACCACTTGACATGGACACATGTCAACCAACCGAGGACCGGACCTGCATAAGGTACGCAACTCAAGGGTTTTGCCTGATCCTACGCCGAGTTGACAGACCTACCTAAACCTAACCTTAACCATTCTAAAAAACTACACTTTACCCTAACCCTAAACCTAACCTTAACCATTCTAAAAAATAAATAAATAAAAAACTATCTCTTACCCTAAACCTAACCCTAAGCTTAACCATTCTAAAAAACTATACCTTACCCTAACCTTAAACCTAACCTTAACCATTCTAAAAACCATACCTAAACCTAACCCTACAGACAGACAGTCTTTTTAACCCAACCAATGGGTTAATCTACAAGTGGGCAACCATGGGGCCTACTACTTTGGCCGGCCGCGCCCGGACCCACCCGGACCGCGCGTATATGTGTGGAGTGCACACCCCTCCCTTCCCCCCCTTCGGCTTCCACTTGTCAGAGATTGAAGTGGATCAACCGACTCAAAACTAGACAAACTAACCCTAACCCTAACCCTAATCCTAACCCTAACCCCTAACCCTAACCCTCTAACCCTAACCCTAACCCTCTAACCCTAACCCTAACCCTCTTCTTCATCCTTGGGTGTTATCACACAACAGACTATACTTTTTATTCAATTACTTATGTCATTCCAATGTATCACTCCAATTACAATGATGTTGTAAAATAAAAGAAACAAAAACCTTTAATCTAATATTCTGCAAGTTCTGTCAATCAACCTGTCTCAGGATTAGTTTCCAGAGTTTTCCCAGGCCTAGTAAATTTAAACAGTCCTTATAACCAAAACATAACTAAATGTTGTTAATAAATTGTCCAATCCAATATTCAGGATAACAGTCCTTAGTGTTTACTTTAACTCAAATTTGACCTACTCAATTCAATACATCTCCCTTTAATAATTAACATCATACTAAAAACTTTTAGTACCAGTAATATCTATTCTACCATGCGCCCTTTTGCCTCTGTTTTTCTGTCATGAGTGGCCTGGTAATAAAAGGTCATTATCCCAATCCCCTTTAGTCTTTCTTCTCCCAGTACATATCATTCCAGATACAGTTCACAGGTCATCAGACACAGTTGTCCCACACTATTCAGCCAGTAGGGTGGGTTTGAGTTTCACACACACTTGTTGTGGTGATAGTCTCTTCCAAGCATTAATGCATTCTGACATCACATTTCCATGATAACTCCCTTATTCTACTGGCGATCTCTCAGATGAGTTACAGATGATGTAGTTATCAACATAACCCTTGCAGAAACCCCCACTCCAGTAACCTATTTGGAGTAACTGTTAACCCTTGTTTACATATATTTCCATTTTATATTTTATATGTAGAATGAACAAAGCACATTTTGTATTTACCCTAAGACCATAACCCCAGGGAATTGATAATCTCTCCTATGAACCCATGTTTAATCAAAATAAACTTATTTGAATAACTAGTCAATTCAAGATTACATCTCTTCATCTTTTTCCCAAGGACATAATAGAATTTCAAAGTGATGGTACACTTTGAATAGAGACTGGTGTTTCTCAATCATTTTATAATTAAATCCCACCTGTTCCAACAATTTCTAGTGAAGTTGATCAGTCTTCAAGGGAAATTCTTAGGGTTCAGGGCATTTGACACCATTAAAATGTTTTCACTCTCTTTTCTTTAGAAACAACTTAAATACATTTTCAAAAACATTTCCATCCTTCTGCATATCCAATTTGAAACTGAACTGAAAAAACCCTTCCAAAGGAAACCCACTATCGCATATAGGCCAAGAATACACATGAGCTGGCCTCACTTATCCGGAACTCCAGTTATAGCCTTAACCAGATACTAAGACTTTTTTTTTTCAATTTAAAGTTTTATTAAGTTTTTCTTGTTTTTCAATCAACCAATAAAACACATTCCACATTCACAGATGTGACAGGCTTTAAAAAAATAAAAAAATAATAATACTTTTGAAAAAATAAAAATACAATTAAAATGAATGATAAAGTCAAATAAAAGCATTTATTTTTCTTAATCTATATATTTTCCTTGGTACATATATATATATATATATATATATATATATATATATATACATACATACATACATACATACATACATACATACGTACGTACATACATACGCACATATACATACACACACACACCTACGCACACGTACTCAAAAACTAAATTAAAATAAAAACACACACAAAAAAAAAACATTTAACACTTGCAGCAGCACTATCAAGGTTCTTATCAGCTATTTCAAGCATTCGCTGAGACGACGGGCCAATAATTCGTTTTTAGGTTTTACAGTACCTTACACAACATGTATCTGCGCATTTCCCTAGTCACCCCGTTCACTCTGTCCAGTTTGAAATATAGTTGAATAGTGGAGACCAGAGTCTATCAAACTTGGGCTGTCTCTTGTGGAGGTCATAAGTGAGCTTTTCAAGAGGAAGAAAGTCAACAATCTGGTCAATCCACATTTTAAATGTAGGAGGGGTATTAGAGGCCCACAATAGAAGAATACATTTCTTAGCAAAGTATGTAATAGTCATAAGCACATTTTCTCTGTCAGGATCAAGAACAAAGTCCTGCTGGGCATTAAGAAGATAGATACACGGTGTCATATCAAACTGTACCTCTAGTATTTTCTGTGCAGCAGTATGTACAGATTGCCAGATTCTGGCAATCTCCCTACAGCTCCAAAATACATGCATATAGGTTCCACTTTCAGAGGTACATCTTTTACAGTTAGGAGACATATCTGTTTCCATTCTATGGAGTCTCAAAGGAGTATAATAAAATTTGTACAAACATTTGTAATTAGATTCTTTCATTTTTACACTGGTAGAGGAGCAGTATACCCTGTCGCAAACCTCCGCCCATAACTCATCACTGATAGTTGTCAGACCAAGGTCCTTTTCCAGATTATTTTCAAAGGAGTAAAGGAGGAGCTTCCTTTCTCAGAAAGGAGTCTATAGATGTAAGATATTTTGCCTTTAATGGATTGTGCTGTGACAAGAAGGGTTTCAACTTCATTCAACTGAGTTCTAAACCTCCTCTTGGAGGTAAATGAGGAAATTACATGTCGAATTTGAAGATATATAAAAAAAATGGGATCTTGGCACATCGAATTCACTGCAGAGCTCTTGAAAGGATTTCAGTGTAGTGGTTTTCTGATGAAATAGGTCTGAAAAGATCCTGATTCCTAGAGTATGCCAAAGATTAAAGTTGGCATCCCTCAGGGCTTTTGGCAAGTCTGGGTTGCCTACTATAGGCGAGTGAGAACATATTTGAGAGGAAATGCCCAGGTATTTCTTACAGTCCCTCCACGCTAGTAGGGTGCTGTAAATCACAAAGGTTTTGGCTATGTTGCCCACTTCACTAAAGTTATTAATGAATATAATTGAGCTTAAGGGCAATGAACCACAGGATTGGGCTTCTATCTGAATCCACGTTGACTCTTGTCTGTTTGTGATCCATGTTAGCATGTTGCGGATTTGGGCAGACCAGTAGTACAGTTGAAGGGAGGGAAGGGCAAGACCACCTTTAGATTCAGGTTTTGATAAAGTGGAAAACTTGATCCTAGGTTTTTTATTGCCCCATATAAATTTGGTGATGCTTTGGTTAGTTGTTTTGAAGAAGGAAACTGGGAGATAGCATGGGAGCATCTGAAATAAGTAGTTTAGTCTAGGGAGGACGTTCATACGGATTACATTAATTCTTCCTACTAAGCTAATTGGGAGGGAGATCCAGGTTTGGAGATCGTTCTTGATTCGATCCAGGAGTGGAAGATAATTTTCCTTAAAAAGGCTATTCAGATCTGGTGTTATGAAGATCCCGAGGTATTGAAACCCGTGTGTTTTCCATTGGAAAGGACAAAGTGTCTTCATAGAGCTGGTGAGTGTAATACTGAGAGGGCAGACAGTGGATTTGTTAAAATTGATCTTATAACCTGAAAACTTGCCATACTGAGCAATTGTGTCTAAAATGAGAGGGAGGGATTTCTCAGGGTTGGATATGTAGAGCAAGACATCATCCGCGTCAAGCGAAATCTTGTGCTGCAGGCCACCTGCAGAAACACCCATAATACATGGATTGGATTGCTCCTTATCAGCTCTGCCAGAGGCTCCGCCCCCAACAAGTAGAGCAGCGGGGACAGCGAGCACCCTTGTCTTGTGCCCCGTTCCAGAGGGAATCTGTCAGAGTTCAGTCCATTAGTAGTCACCATGGCATTTGGATGAGAGTATAGTGATTTGATCCATTTAATAAAATAAAAAATAAAAAATTTATAAAAAAAAAAAAAAATAAATAAAAAATTTAATCAAACGCCTTCTCAGCATCCAGTGAAGCCAGCAGGACAGGGGTCTTTTATGCGTTTACTTGATCAATAATATCAAAAAGACGGCGAATGTTATCAGAAGAGTATCTGTCTCTAATAAATCCAGTTTGGTCCGCTTTTATTATTTTGGGAAGAAGAGTGTTTAGTCTTTTGGCGAGCAATTTGGTAATTATTTTATAGTCGAAATCCAACAAGCTTATGGGCCGGAAGGACGAGCAGGATAGGGGGTCCTTGTCCTTTTTTAGCAACACTGTAATGCGAGCTGTGTGCATTGAGTCTGGGAGAACTCCGTTTTTGCAAAAATCCTCCAGCATTGGCATGAAGATAGGGCTGAGCTGGGGCCAAAAAGCTTTGTAGAACTCTCTGGGGAATCCATCTGGGCCTGGGGACTTATTAGGTGGCATGGAGGTAATTGCCTCCAGGATCTCCTCAGGAGTGAAGGGGGAGTTGAGATCTTCCTGGTCGGTCTCTGATAGTTTAGGTAGCGAGATTCCCTCTAGGAAAGAGTGGAGTTCTGCCTCTGTGTGTTTTCTCTCAGAGGTATACAGTTTGCAGTAAAAATCATGAAAAGTTAAATAGATATTTTTTGGGTCATATGTGACCTCGTCCTCTGCTGTTCGGATTGCCATGATTGTACGCTCTGACTGCTCCTTTTTTAATTGGTAAGCAAGCAATCTACTGGGCCTATTGCTATACTCATGGTATTTCTGTTTAGTAAAGAAAACTTTTTTTTTTTATCTCCCGAGTGTAGTCCAAATTCAGTTTGGCTTTGGCTGCTTTAAGATGACTCCAGGAGGTGCTGTCTAGGGATTGTTTATGTATTTTTTCACTGCATTCCAGCTCCCTCTCAAGATCTAGCCTGTGTGCTTCCATTGCTTTTTTCTTAGAGGAAGCATATGCAATTAGATGACCTCTTAGTGTGGCTTTAGCAGCGTCCCACATTGTGGCCGGAGAAACAGGAGAGTCTTTATTGTCTTGTGTGTAGTTGTCTATCCATGTAGTTACCAATGTATGGAACTCGTCATTTGATAGCATGGAGGTGTTGAATTTCCAGCTCTTTGACCTCGGGATGTTTTTGCAGAGGTCAAAGCAGAGGTGGACAAAGGCGTGATCTGAAAGTGCTATGGGTCCGATTGTACATGTGGCTGAATTTATGAAACTCTTTGGGATAAAAATGTAATCTATACGGGAGTAGGTGTTATGGACATTAGAGTAGTATGTATAGTATCTTTTTTCGTTTTATTGCATGCCCTAGACCATGGCAGTTCCATGTCAATAGATTTAAGGTACTAGTCATCGTCATCGAGCAGTAATCAAACTTTAGTGCAAGTCATCGCTGGGTAAAAGTGGATAGTAATTACAGTTGCGTTCACATAAAAGGAAAATAAATGGTGTACATAAAATAATAATCTCTGAACACCCCAGCCGAGTTCCCAAACAACTCGACACATCCCGTTGGATCTATTACCCCCGCTCAGTCTCAATTCTGTGTTCCGAATAAAACAAAAACCGGGAACAGTTAGCAACGCACAACTTCTCCTTCTCCCCACCAAAGAAATGCCTCATCCTCTCCACCCCGCATTGAGTAAATAACACAGTTGCCCTTGTCCAGACCCCAGTAAAAGAGGGGAGAAAAATAAAATCAATAGCCCAGCCTACATATGCCTCCCCCAAGGGACAAAGACTACGCTTTAAGCAATGCGATAGACTAACGTCCGGTCCACTTGTATATCAAGCTGCCTCACACTACTGAAAAAGGAGATAGGCTTCCGCCCTAGTGCCTATTGTGGCTGGGACAAGGCTAATTTTACATCACCCAGAGGTGACTTTATTTCCCATATTTCCCATAAAGTTATCACCAAACCTAAACTTCTTAATCTTGTTTACTATGTGAAAAACAATGTTTATAATGTATCTACTTTGTCTGCAAAAGCCCATAACCAAATTAATGTTTTGATAAACATATCTGTCAGAGAAACCACTTGCTACTGACTTGTATACTGCCCAGACAAATGAGGCCTATGAGGAGTTCCCACATGTTATGTCGGAACTTGATATGTTGCTCCGTCTGGCCCCAGAAACGTCTGAAGGAACCCAGTAGCCGCTCTGAACTAGAATTCGTTGTATTTTTTGGCCTATTCAATTTTTTATCATCCCCAAAAAACACATCAAAGCATAAGATATCAATTGGGATGTCTCCCTCTTTTATAAAGACAAATTATCTAATAGAAACGTATGTTCCATTTTTGTCCCAAAAATATATTTGACATCTCTTTACAGGACAATGGAACAGTGGTGGTAGCCGCGGATGGGATTTTTGGTTTGCCTAGGAAAATGTTGTCTGGATTAAGTCATCAACCACCACTACATGAGGAAAGTACTTTGCAAACCAAGCTGATGTGGCTCAATTTGTTTGCAAGCCCATATCTCCAACAGTGGTAAAGTGATAACATTTAGCCTGAATGTAATATGCACCGCATTGTGAGTGAAATCTATAACTAGAGATAGTGAATGAAATCTATAACTATTTGAACTCATAATATCAAACCTCTCCACTAATTCATTACTTAAATGATGCAGTTGTCAGTCCACTTAATCTGTTTTATTCAGTGGTGTTAATAAGGTTGGAGACGGTATGTTGGTATTGTGTATATTGAATGTAATATTATTGGTTGTCTCATGCAACATTGTTAGTGGAATTCTAAATTCCTCTGTATTATTTCCCAATCAGAATTAATTACTCTGTCAATGCATTCTATGGGATTGTAAAACCCATATTTTTATAAGAATGGACAGAACCCCGGTCTTAAAAGTCAGGTAACAGCGTTTAATTCAAGAGAGTACTAACCCAAAATACAAAGAACATTCAATTTTAGAGAGAGAACATAAAATGACGTCATCAGTTTCTCACACTCTCTCCGATCCACACAATAGCGCAGTGTCTTCAGGTCTGGAAATTCTCTTCTACTCCCCTCATAAAACAAACATTCCAATCTGTCTAAAAATACATTTTCTCCTCCACTAATGGAACATCAAAGAACATTCTTATCTGTCTGAAAAGATATGCCATCCCTCTCCCTTAAACACGCAAGGTACAGACAATTAATTTGTTTTACCTACATTTTCAGTCCTAGTTTAACCAATAACTCATACATTTCATACCATAACATAATTGTATTAAAATAAATGGTTCTAATTTAAATGTATACATAATTAATCATTTCAACTATAATTTCCTCCAACAAACATACATTTAGACACTGGAAGGAGACTTGATAGAATATATCATCTTGTATGGTATTCAAACTGCTCATGCTCACCTACAAAGCACTCAATGTACTGGTGCCCTCATACCTTACTGAACTTCTGCACTTCTACATTTGTTCACTGCACTCTTCTAACAATAGCCTCCTCATTATTCCTTGCACCAGGCTCCGCTCGATAGGAGACATTGATTTTAGTAGTGCAGCCCCCCAAAATACCAAACAAAACTGTCAAAAAAACTGCCACGAATCCCACTGGTTTATTGTACAGATGCGGTGATACAAGACAGTTGGCGCTCTTGCTCCAGTGCCACGTAATACAGTTTTACCGTGACAGAGCTAAGGCGAGCAGACCACGTTGTTTCACTATTTAACCAGATATTCAACTGACTAACAGGTCATATACAGCAGGTCATAAATACACAATAAAACACTTGACCCATGACTGTATCAATATTATAAAGATATTATTGTCCACATATAATATTATCTAATAATATATGCCATTAAGCAGACACTTTTAAGTGACTTATTTTAAGTGACTTAGTCATGTGACTTAGTCAGGCGTAGCTTAACATCTTTTAAAATATTTAATATGTCAAATGTAATGAAGAGGACATGTGTAATAAAACAATTCACTTTTAAAAATGTTCTGTAATTAAACAGAATACCCAAGTTGACTGTTTTATTGGTGTGACATGTGTCACCAAACTGTGATTGTGCTCAGGGCCTTCTTGTTATTGGTATTAGTGTTAAGGGGTTTTGCCTTTAAATTGCATATGATCTCCAGCCTTAATCTCCTTCTCCCTGGGCATGTCACCCTAAACCTATGTATTGCTGTTTCTAATTGAAAGTGAAAACTAATGAGTATATATCGGTGATGGAGTGCTTCTCAATAACATCACACAATCTTCAGAGCTAAAGCTCATACAATGATCCCAATAGTTATTATAGAGACGTGACTCTCTAATATTTGTGCAGAAAGATACTGGTGCTTCAGAAAATAAATCTGCTGTCTATTTTAAATCTTTGTCAGGGACATCAGATACAAATACTTGCATTAGGCTGTATCAAGGGCTTTGTGATGCGTTGGCTAGTCAATTCAGGTGTGATAGTCAAATCAAAATCCAATTGTATTTGTCACATGCGCCGAATACAACAGGTGTAGATCTTACAGTGAAATGCTTACTTACAAGCCCTTAACCAACAATGCAGTTTCAAGAAAATACCAACAAAACAGTAAGAGATAAGAATAACAAATAATTAAGGAGGAGCTGTAAGTAACAATAGCAGGGCTATATACAGGGGGCACCGGTGTCAAGGAATTTGAGGTAATATGTACAGGTGCCACCTGGATAAAATTGCTTTCTTACCTTTCACTTGGACACATATTCTGTAACATGGCATATTTTATTACATTTTTTATTTAACCTTTATTTACCTAGGCAAGTCAGTTAATAACAGATTGTTATTTACAATGAACACCTACCCCGGCCTCCCCTAACCCGGACAACGCTGGCCCAATTGTGCGCCGCCTTACGGTACTCCCGATCACGGCTGGTTCTGATGCAGCCCGGGATCGAACCAGGGTCTACAGTGACGCCTCTAGCACTGAAATGTAGTGTCTTGGACTGATGCGCCACTCAGGAGCTTGTGTACTTATATAATAACTGCTATGTAACTGCTATGTAATTACAGTCTAGCGATATTGTTTATTAGATAACAGCACAACTCAAGCCAACATATTTCAGAGCAATATTAAGAGTGTCTGCTAAATTACTAAAATGTAAAATGTACTTGCACATTTTGCACAAATGTACTTGCACATGTCTGAATCCTATAGTTTAATTCTTTATAATAATTATTTTCAATATATCTATCTGTATCAACCTGTATCTATTTACCTAACTGTCACAAAATTGATAAAATGTCAAACAAATGTAATAGAACAAACAGCATGAAGTAAGCAGTAATGTGAAATGGACAAATAAGCAACATTAAAATGATGCATTTGAAGGGTATTTATTAATTTACTGTCTGATTGTCTTCTATTTAGTGTGAGATGGAATAAATATAGTGCTCAATAAGCTGTTTATATAGGGAATGAAAATAGGTGAAAAGGTTTAGGAGAGGTGATTAGGGTAGAGGTTTGGTGGGAAAGGCTGTGGCCTAGGCTCATATTGGGAGCAGTTGGGGTCCTGTTGGGACTCCAACCAGTTCTTCAGACTCCAGGAGAGACAGGGGAGGACTCAAGCCAGATCCTGAAGTCATGAACTTCCTTGAATAGCTGCTGGGCCCATGGTAATTTAATCTGGAGAAGGAAAGATTGTTCAACATCTAATTATAATCAACACCAAGTGGAGTAAGTAAGTAAGGCCCCATACACGTTTACACATATGCATTGGGAAAGTATTCAGTCTCCTTGACATTTTCCAAATTGTGTTACATTTCAGCATTATTCCAAAATTGATTAAATTTCTTTTCCCCTCATTAATCTACACACAATACCCCACAATGACAAAGAAAAAACAGGTGTGTAGAAATATTAGCCAATTTCTATTAAAACATTTGAAATATTTGTTTTTGAAATATTACATTTACATGAGTATTCATCATAGGGATGGTGCCAGCTTTCCACCAGATGTGACGCTTGTAATTTTAGGCCATAGAGTTAAATCTTGATTTAATCAGAGCAGAGAATCTTGTTTCTCATGGTCTGAGAGTGCTTTATGTTCCTTTTGGCAAACTCCAAGTGGGCTGTCATGTGCCTTTTACTGAGGAGTGGCTTCCGTCTGGCCACTCTACCAAAAAGGCCTGATTAGTGGAGTGCTGCAGAGATGGCTGTCATTCTGGAAGATTCTCCCATCTCCACAGAGGAACTTTGGAGCTATGTCAGAGGACCATCAGGTTATTGGTCACCTCCCTGACCAAGGCCCTTCTCCCCTGATAATAAAAAATAAATATATATTTAGCCATTATTTAACTAGGCAAGTAATATAAAAACAAATTCTTGTTTACAATGACGGCCTCCCCCGGCCTCCCCTAACCCGGACGACGCTGGGCCAAATTGTACGCCGCCCTATGGGACTCCAAATCACGACCGGTTGTGATACAGCCCGGGATCGAAACCGGGACTGTAGTGACCAATCTAGCACTGAGATGCAGTGCCTTAGACCGCTGCTCTGGGCGGCCAACTCTAGGATGAGTTTCAGTGGTTCCAAACTTCTTCCATTTCAGAATGATGGAGACCATTGATCTTGGGGTTCAGAAACGTTTTGGTACCCTTCCCAGATCTGTGCCTCAACACAATCTTGTTTCGGATAATTCTTTCAATCTCATGGCTTGGTTTTTGCCCTGACATGCACTGTCAACTGTGGGACCTTGTATAGACAGGTGTGTGCCTTTCAATATCATGCCCCAATGAATTTAATCTACCACAGGTGGACTCCACTCAAGTTGTAGAAACATCTAAAATATTATCAATGGAAACCGGATTCTGCTGAGATTAATTTTGATTCTCATAGCAAAGGGTCTGAAATCTTATGTAAATAAGATGTATAGGTTGTTGATGTTTTTTAATCAGCAAAACTTTCTTAAAACCTGTTTTCACCTTGTCATTATGGGGTATTGTGTGTAGATTGATGAGGAAAAACGATTTAATCAATATTAGAATAAGGCTGTAGCATAACAAAATGTGGGAAAAGGGAATGGGTTTGAATACTTTCCGAATGCACTGTATGGTGGAAAATTACAGTAATATAGAGGAAAATGTAATGTTATCATAACTGTTGAAGTTAATGCAGGGCCTGTGGTTTTGGTGGGCCCACCCCACCTTGCCCATCCAAATTAAATTTGACCGAGACAGAAAGACACATCAATCTCAGATAAAGCTTCCGAGTGAGCCAGACAGCGCCCCTCTGTCTCAGAGTGTGTAGGCCATGTGTCTGATGCTGTCTGGCCCACAATAGTATGACATGTCATACTATTTTTAGCCAGATAGCATCAGAAACATGGGCTACATATAGTAAGGCACTGTTTTGCTCTATCTGATGTTTTCTCCAGTAAGATAGTTTCAGCCACTTGCAAATTGAAAGAAAATTGGCAGGTCCACAGTGCCAGTTCAAATGCTAGAATTATTTTGGATGAACATGCGAAGGTAACCTACTTTTTGAAATTATTTTTTTGACAATCAGATGAAAACATCATGACTGGTTGTGTACGTGCCACATTAAAAGGGAATATATTTTTAAAGAAAAATTACATCTTTACTATAAAAACCATGAAAAAAACATCCTATGGAAATCCTTCTCAATGATTCCTTCTAGCGTCGGCCCTGTGTTAATGTGTACAATGCCCCAGAGTAAGAGAATCTGTACCGATATAAAGATTGGTGCACTGAGTGATGAGTCTTGTCCAAACCATAGGCTGAACCCACATTGAGGTTGGGAGCCATCTGCTCTGGCGAAGCGGTCCAACTCTAAGGACACACAGAGTCAGTAATACATCACATGACAAACACACCGCTGCAATATCATCAGTGATACAATCAGTAATATAATCAGACAAATTCAGTAGTACGAGAGAGTGATGCTCACATTAACATCAATGCAGTGCTAATGACAAAAATACATTTAAGGAAATGCTCCTGCATTTTGTGGAGACTGCATTTGCAGTATATGCTGCAAACAGTATGTCGGCTCAATCGGAAAATTACCTTCAAATGTAATCAAGCATTAGCCTTGAACTTCCGCAATACAGATTGAATCGAGCCCTTAGTGAAACATTGAATTCAAGCAATTATCTGTAAATGAACCAACAACAAAGTGTTCATCGAATAATAATAATATGCAAATCAAATTTCAAATCAAATGTATTTATATAGCCCTTCTTACATCAGCTGATATATATGCATGTCAATCTCTCCAGGCTCAAAGCAGAGGAGAGATTGACTTCATTGCTACTTGTATTTATGAAATGTATTGAAATGTTGAATGTACCAAGCTGTCTGTTTGAACAACTGGCACACAGCGTGGACACATGCAAAACTCACAAAACATGCCACCAGAGGTCTCTTCACAGTCCCCAAGTCCAGAACAGACCATGGGAGGCGATCATTACTACATAGAGCCATGGCTACATGGAACTTTATTCCACATCAGGTAAATGATGCAAGCAGTAGAATCAGATTTAAAAAAAAACAGATAAAAAAATACACCTTATGGAACAGCGGGGACTGTGAAGCAACACAAACATAGGTACTGACACATGCATAAACGCACACAATAACATACTCACAATACACACACGTACACATGGATTTTGTGTTGTAGATATAGGGTAGTGGAGTAGGGGTCTGAGGGCACACACTTAGTGTTTTGTGAAACCTGTTGTGAGGACTGACTAACCATAATATCAACATTATAGTTGGCAATATACGTTTTATACAACGTGTGGGTGTAATCATGAATGCTGATTGGTTAAAAATGCATTCAAGCCAGTATCTATTCCACAAGTTACTACCAGCTAAATCTATCTATGTAAAATGCCTATTTACTCTGCTCCATCTGACAGCACAATCCACTGTCTCATCAGCCCAGCCAGGCAATGTATAAATTTAGTTTTAAACAGCGGAGATTTGTATAAACCTTACTATCTGTCTCTCTGATATATTGGAACATTGTTTCAAAATTCCAATTATTTCTCTAGCTGTCCCATAGTAACGAATGTGTCGGGAGTCGGGAAGAGACAGATAGGCAGGCAGCTTTTCTCAGCCAGTCAAAATCACGAATCAGCATAATTTTTATGGATACTCTATATACAAAAAATATCAATAAAAAACAGGTAAAAGGAAACAAAGTGCAGCCAGTTTTGAGTCTTTCCAGCTTCCGTTTGAAGTGATTGTGTTAGCTGTATTGTTGACTAGCTCCTCTGTAAACAGTGTCCTGACGAGAGAGAACATTTTCTATGGCAGGCCAAACCATGGAAGTCATTGTTACATCCAAATAAATGTAATTAGAAAAAGTCTTAAACAAATGCAAATGCAATATACTTTGTTGCTCACTGCACTGTTTGACGTAACTGTAAGTTAGCCATAGTTGACTAGCTAGCAAACAAGGGATAAGAATGTTGCCAGCCAGAATGGCAATGGAACATTTAAAATGAACAACCGGGTCGTGTCCATAGTTACAGAACAAAAAATCTGAACAACTGGGTAGCGTCTTTGGCAACCAAACCAATGGATGACCATCCAGTTTGGGTAGCAACCATATGGTTGTGTCGGGACTATATCTTGTGGAAGGATGAAATAGTATGAATACATTTATCAAAATTATTGGCCTAACAACACTGCGCCAATATACCCTCCAAACACTGTTTTTTCAGGCATTATCACATAAGTAACATTTTTAAGGCTATATAGTGTTTGTTTACATTTACAAAGTTCACAAACATAGGATTTAAACAAGCTTATATTTTGGGTTGTTTAACTATTATAAGTTATGCTCTTCAAGAATCATTAGAATTTACCACTAACAGATTCACTCACCCTGTCTGAAGTGCTCTCTGTTGAAGAGCATCACAGGGTCCACATCACGCTCCATCACGTGCATCTCATCTCCGGTGCCACCCATCCAGGAGACTGTGGCTTGGCTATGCCGTTCAGCATAGATACCTTCCTCCCTAGAGCTTAAAACCACTCCACCCTCCATGAGGGACAACAGGTTGGAGAGGATTGAACGATCAGAGGAGATAGGAAGGGTGTTGGGGGGCTTTGGGAGAGAGATGAAGGGGATCCCATCCATCATTAGGGAGGTCTTGTGGGCAATTCTGACATCACCCCCCATGACCTCATGACTAAGCACCTCCTCTTCGCAGTACTCCACTGAGACAAGAAAACAGTGCTGGGCTGGGGAGAGAGAAACAGAGGGAACAGACAGAGATAGAGGGAGGAGATAAAAAAAAATACTTGCAATGAGCAGTTATGCAGAAGAACAGCTCCTGACTTTTTATAAGAGATTTGTGATATGATCCAATGAGCACAAAAAAAGTTAAATAATGAAATTGTACAACTGAAGAGTTTCATTCCAATCAGACATGGAAATAACCACATATACACAGCACAGTAAGCTGTACAACATCAGACATTCATAGGCCCAAAATAATGAAAACCAAACAGTCTTACATAACATACTGAATGTTTGTGTGTTCTGTACCTTGGATTCTGGCCTCTCTGTCAGCCATTGAAGGGCAGATGGACTCAAATATTCTAAGGACGGCTTTTAAACATGAGCTGGAGTTTTTTATGAGCATGTTTTCATGTAAAAGTATTAGTTAAGGGGAGTGTTTCTCTCTCAATCCTCTCTTGTCAGGTGAAGGCCAAGGCCTTGCTCACTCTCTCCCTTCTCCTCTCTCCAGACTTGATCTTGTACCAGGGAGGATAAAGACAGAAGACACTACAGGGTTCTTAAACTTTTTCAGCCTAGGACCCAAATGAGAAATGTTTTCCTGGGAGCCAAGCGTAGGAAAATGTGCAACTATATGTCAATATTGGTACATTTCATTGCCCTTATGCCCCCAAGAAATGCAACACAAACAATGAAATACCTTGAAATATATTTTCATTAAAAACACCCTTATATACCTGTCTAGGTTGGAACTGTTGCTGTTAAAATACAATAAATCATTTCATTCTGAACTGGAATAAATGGATTGATCACATCACACAGATGTATAAAAGGACACACACACAGGCTTTTTGATCGTGCAACCCTAAGTAACAGTATAGATAAAAAAAAATATCAGGCCTACTATACATCTCACTATATAAATGATTTTTTGATAGAATGTCTAGGTTGGAACTGTTGCTGTTAAAATACATATGTTTTATTCTGAGCTGGAATATTATATTATATATTATTTCTGCTGATCGTCACCTGTTTCTTGAAGCATTCTGCCCTGTCCTAAAATAACTCCCTGGGTTTACTGTCATGCTGTGGATGTTTGGTCAGGACGTGTCATTTTATTAATTTGTTCGTTTTGGGAGAATCCTTACTAAGCACTTCCCCACACAAAACACTATATTTGCTTTTCATGACGATTGAGCTCAGTCAGAACTTGTGGCTAGCATTAGTCCATTTCATGACAGTGGTGAGTGATGGCGAGTGGGAATAACAAGTCAGTGGCATGAACGACAGCGCTGAAACGTGTGGGTTGCAGAAAAAAAATCTGGTAAACCACGAAGCACACGGGCATCTCCCTCCACCTCTCCCACTTGCGCAGCTGCCAAAATGAGTAGAGACTGCTGCTAAGCAGAGAGCATAAACCTGAGAGTACAGTTGCACTTGACCAAATCAGTTCCAGTAATTAATAAAATAATTATACATTTACTCTGACCCATACTTTAATAAATGCAGGTATAAAGTGTTGACACACACAGCTTGAGCAGTCATCAGTGTGAGTAAAAGCTACAAGTTAACATCCATAATGCTGGACTATGTACTGATGGATAAAAACGATAGTCTTGCTTTTATAATGGGTCTCTGGTGAAGGAGAAGCAGCCAAAGAAGGTGCAATGTATAAATAACAACATAAACAGATTGTTTTATGAGGAGACATAACAGAGAGGAATAAGACCATCCTCTCACTGCATTTCTTGGCATTGATTGTATGCTTTACGCTTTGATAGAAAAACACTGGCACACAGATGGGCATGGTGTGTGTGTTCAGAATGCAGAGACATCTGGGCACACGAGCAGATGAAACGGTTCTCTCTGTGTTTAGTGGTGTGTGTGTATTGTTATGTCTGTGTATTCGGTGTATGTGTGCATTTTGAGAGCTGGGCACACACAAAAGCAGATGAAACGGTTCTCTGTGTGTGTGGGCGTCAATGTGTTTGAAGTTCAAGCTGATAAGTGGTTTTGTACATGAAAACACTGTCCATTTAATGTTTATTTCCAAATCACTTTCTCTCTCTATCTCTATCTCTCCTCTCTGTCTCACCACCTGACGTTGTTTTAATCATTATTCTTCTCTTCTTTATTCTTTTGTTCTATCTAACTCTCTCATTCTGTCTGTCCTTATCTTGCCCTTCAGCTTCATGTGAACAGGCTCTCAATGTTAGATCATTAATTAAAGTGTGTGTGTTTGTTAGGTCTTGGATAGATGTGTTATATATTTTTGCAAACATGCATGTCCTGCCCCACATATTTATTTATGTTCTGTCCCTGTATTTATTTTATTTTCTATTTCCCCTTTATTTAACCAGGTAGACAAGTTGAGAACAAGTTCTCATTTACAATTGCGACCTGGCCAAGATAAAGCAAAGCAGTTTGAGACATACAACAACACAGAGTTACACATGGAGTAAAAAAACATACAGTCAATAATACTGTAGAAAAACAAGTGTATATACAATGTGAGTAAGTGAGGTGAGATAAGGGAGGTAAAAGGCAAAAAAAGGCCATGGTGGTGAAGTAAATACAATATAGCAAGTAAAACACTGGAATGGTAGATTTGCAGTGGAAGAATGTGCAAAGTAGAAATCGAAATAATGGGGTGCAAAGGAGCAAAATAAATAAATAAATACAGTAGGGGAAGCAGTAGTTGTTTGGGCTAAATTATAGATGGGCTATGTACAGGTGCAGTAATCTGTGAGCTGCTCCGACAGCTGGTGCTTAAAGCTAATGGGGGAGATATGTTTCCAGTTTCAGAGATTTTTGTAGTTTGTTCCATTCATTGGCAGCAGAGAACTGAAAGGAGAGACAGCCAAAGGGGGAATTGGCTATGGGGGTGACTAGAGAGATATACCTGCTGGAGCACGTGCTACAGGTGGGTACTACTATGGTGACCAGCGAGCTGAGATAAGGGGGGACTTTACCTAGCAGGGTCTTGTAGATGACCTGGAGCCACTGGGTTTGGAGACGAGTATGTAGTGAGGATCAGCCAACGAGAGCATACAGATCGCAGTGGTGGGTAGTATATGGGGCTTTGGTGACAAAACGGATGTCACTGTGATAGACTACATCCAATATGCTGAGTAGAGTGTTGGAGGCTATTTTGTAAATTACATCGCCGAAGTCATGGATCGGTAGGATAGTCAGTTTTATGAGGGTATGTTTGGCAGCATGAGTGAAGGAGGCTTTTTTGCAGAATAGGAAGCCAATTCTAGATTTAATTTTGGATTGGAGATGCTTAATGTGAGTCTGGAAGGAGAGTTTACAGTCTAACCAGATGCTTGGGAATTTGTAATTGTCCACATATTCTAAGTCAGAATCGTCCAGAGAAGTGATGCTAGTCGGGCGGGTGTGTGTGCGCACAGTGATCGGTTGAAGAGCATGCATTTAGTTTTACTTTCATTTAAGAGCAGTCTGGCGTGAACCAAGGGCTGTATCTGTTATTAGTTCTAGATTTTTTGAAAGGGGCATGCTTATTTAAGATAGTGAGGAAAGCACTTTTAACTACTGACGGGATGAGGTCAATATCCTTCCAGGATACCCGAGCCAGGTCGATTAGAAAGGCCTGCTTGCAGAAGTGTTTTTGGGAGCGTTTGACAGTGATGAGGTGTATTTAGAGGACAAGTTGGTCAGGATGATATCTATGAGGTGCCCATGTTTACGGATTTGGGGCTGTACTTGGTAGGTTTTAAGTGTTAAGCTGTGGAAAGAATATATCCATTTATAAGACTTGTTCATAAAAGAAGGACATCAATGCAAATTAACATCTAATCAAACACTTCACGAGAGCCCATGAGCTCATGTTGTGCAACATTTCTGTAGGCTATGCAATTGCATGAGAAAACAGAGTGATGGCTGCTAAGAAAAAGAGGAGGATCTTATCAGCTTTCTATAGGCTAGGCCTACTATATTTATTTCTCAACTTTCCTAATATTAAGCACATTGCTTATATTTACAACAAGAGTATAGCCTACCTGGCTGGCATGAAAATAAACCACAGGGAAAAGCGTCGTCCATTAGCTATTTAAATGCATAGACATTTACAGGTGCATGATACTGATCCATTCTAAATCAAATCAAATTTCACACATATTATTTAGTATGTGTAAAGACAAGATTAAATCAAGAACAGTCTGATGGGTGATAATATTAGCTTATCAGTTGTGAATTATATATTATCACTTAAGAAACAATGCCTCATGTAGCCTAGTCCATTGACCTTTATATTTGAATATGGTTTGTATCACAACTTATGTGACCAAATAACTTCTTAAAGTTATACATGAATCTGCTTTACAAGGGGTTTAGAGCCTGGCATATGAGTGTTGAGCCTGGCATATGAACACATGAGTTTCAAGTTTG
>NC_143050.1:48100000-48157500 GCF_057628025.1 Oncorhynchus mykiss | reverse complement strand
GGACCTTTATCAATGGGGGCCGGTCCCAATTATTTATGGAAGGTAGGATTTTTTATTTTTTATTTTTCAACTTTTTTCCCCTCTTTTTCTCTCTCTGCCGGGGCCGGCCCTGAGTGCTTTATGGACGGTTTAAAACATGACTATGGATGCAAATGCTCATTTTCCACCGTGCACCTGGTGATTGAAAACGTGCATCTGGTAACCCAAAAATTATAAAACGGTTTTAAATACTTTTACCCGTCATCCTATTGATATAGCCCGCTAGGGGAGTAACCCACTACGGCCCTGTCTCTGTCAGGCCCGTCCTTAGGTGCTTTATGGACACTTTAAGAAATCACGATGGATGCAGATTGCTATTAATCCTCCGTGCAACTGGTGATTGAAAACGTGCAACTGGTGATTGAAAACGTGCATCTGGTAACCCAAAATTTCAAATATGGTTCAAAATGAATTTAAAGCCACCCCTCTCATTGTTCCCCGCTATGGGAGCACCCCACTACGGCCCTGTCTCGCTCGGGCCCGTCCTGAGTGCTTTATAGACACTTTAAGATTTGACGATGGATGCAGATTGCTATTAATCCTCCGTGCACCTGGTGATTGAAAACGTGCATCTGGTAACCCAAATTGCGGTTCTCTGTGCGCTTGCCGGTGTTCCATATATTCATGTCCGGTTATGGCGCACCCTACTACGGACCTTTATCAATGGGGGCCGGTCCCAATTATTTATGGAAGGTAGGATTTTTTTTTTTTTTTTTCAACTTTTTGCCCTCTTTTTCTCTCTCTGCCGGGGCCGGCCCTGAGTGCTTTATGGGCGGTTTAAAACATGACTATGGATGCAAATGCTCATTTTCCTCCGTGCACCTGGTGATTGAAAACGTGCATCTGGTAACCCAAAAATTATAAAACGGTTTTAAATACTTTTACCCGTCATCCTATTGATATAGCCCGCTAGGGGAGTAACCCACTACGGCCCTGTCTCTGTCAGGCCCGTCCTTAGGTGCTTTATGGACACTTTAAGAAATCACGATGGATGCAGATTGCTATTAATCCTCCGTGCAACTGGTGATTGAAAACGTGCAACTGGTGATTGAAAACGTGCATCTGGTAACCCAAAATTTCAAATATGGTTCAAAATGAATTTAAAGCCACCCCTCTCATTGTTCCCCGCTATGGGAGCACCCCACTACGGCCCTGTCTCGCTCGGGCCCGTCATGAGTGCTTTATAGACACTTTAAGATTTGACGATGGATGCAGATTGCTATTAATCCTCCGTGCACCTGGTGATTGAAAACGTGCATCTGGTAACCCAAATTGCGGTTCTCTGTGCGCTTGCCGGTGTTCCATATATTCATGTCCGGTTATGGCGCACCCTACTACGGACCTTTATCAATGGGGGCCGGTCCCAATTATTTATGGAAGGTAGGATTTTTTTTTTTTTTTTTCAACTTTTTGCCCTCTTTTTCTCTCTCTGCCGGGGCCGGCCCTGAGTGCTTTATGGGCGGTTTAAAACATGACTATGGATGCAAATGCTCATTTTCCTCCGTGCACCTGGTGATTGAAAACGTGCATCTGGTAACCCAAAAATTATAAAACGGTTTTAAATACTTTTACCCGTCATCCTATTGATATAGCCCGCTAGGGGAGTAACCCACTACGGCCCTGTCTCTGTCAGGCCCGTCCTTAGGTGCTTTATGGACACTTTAAGAAATCACGATGGATGCAGATTGCTATTAATCCTCCGTGCAACTGGTGATTGAAAACGTGCAACTGGTGATTGAAAACGTGCATCTGGTAACCCAAAATTTCAAATATGGTTCAAAATGAATTTAAAGCCACCCCTCTCATTGTTCCCCGCTATGGGAGCACCCCACTACGGCCCTGTCTCGCTCGGGCCCGTCCTGAGTGCTTTATAGACACTTTAAGATTTGACGATGGATGCAGATTGCTATTAATCCTCCGTGCACCTGGTGATTGAAAATGTGCATCTGGTAACCCAAATTGCGGTTCTCTGTGCGCTTGCCGGTGTTCCATATATTCATGTCCGGTTATGGCGCACCCTACTACGGACCTTTATCAATGGGGGCCGGTCCCAATTATTTATGGAAGGTAGGATTTTTTTATTTTTTTTTCCAACTTTTTCCCACTCTTTTTCTCTCTCTGCCGGGGCCGGCCCTGAGTGCTTTATGGACGGTTTAAAACATGACTATGGATGCAAATGCTAATTTTCCTCCGTGCACCTGGTGATTGAAAACGTGCATCTGGTAACCCAAAAATTATAAAACGGTTTTAAATACTTTTACCCGTCATCCTATTGATATAGCCCGCTAGGGGAGTAACCCACTACGGCCCTGTCTCTGTCAGGCCCGTCCTTAGGTGCTTTATGACACTTTAAGAAATCACGATGGATGCAGATTGCTATTAATCCTCCGTGCAACTGGTGATTGAAAACGTGCAACTGGTGATTGAAAACGTGCATCTGGTAACCCAAAATTTCAAATATGGTTCAAAATGAATTTAAAGC
The DNA here is from genome assembly GCF_057628025.1 of Oncorhynchus mykiss. Taxonomy (NCBI): domain Eukaryota; kingdom Metazoa; phylum Chordata; class Actinopteri; order Salmoniformes; family Salmonidae; genus Oncorhynchus; species Oncorhynchus mykiss. The sequence continues at coordinate 48,154,979 of NC_143050.1, read as the reverse complement.
CACCCCTCTCATTGTTCCCCGCTATGGGAGCACCCCACTACGGCCCTGTCTCGCTCGGGCCCGTCCTGAGTGCTTTATAGACACTTTAAGATTTGACGATGGATGCAGATTGCTATTAATCCTCCGTGCACCTGGTGATTGAAAATGTGCATCTGGTAACCCAAATTGCGGTTCTCTGTGCGCTTGCCGGTGTTCCATATATTCATGTCCGGTTATGGCGCACCCTACTACGGACCTTTATCAATGGGGGCCGGTCCCAATTATTTATGGAAGGTAGGATTTTTTATTTTTATTTTTTCAACTTTTTTCCCCTCTTTTTCTCTCTCTGCCGGGGCCAGCCCTGAGTGCTTTATGGACGGTTTAAAACATGACTATGGATGCAAATGCTCATTTTTCTCCGTGCACCTGGTGATTGAAAACGTGCATCTGGTAACCCAAAAATTATAAAACGGTTTTAAATACTTTTACCCGTCATCCTATTGATATAGCTCGCTAGGGGAGTAACCCACTACGGCCCTGTCTCTGTCAGGCCCGTCCTTAGGTGCTTTATGGACACTTTAAGACATCACGATGGATGCAGATTGCTATTAATCCTCCGTGCAACTGGTGATTGAAAACGTGCAACTGGTGATTGAAAACGTGCATCTGGTAACCCAAAATTTCAAATATGGTTCAAAATGAATTTAAAGCCACCCCTCTCATTGTTCCCCGCTATGGGAGCACCCCACTACGGCCCTGTCTCGCTCGGGCCCGTCCTGAGTGCTTTATAGACACTTTAAGATTTGACAATGGATGCAGATTGCTATTAATCCTCCGTGCACCTGGTGATTGAAAACGTGCATCTGGTAACCCAAATTGCGGTTCTCTGTGCGCTTGCCGGTGTTCCATATATTCATGTCCGGTTATGGCGCACCCTACTACGGACCTTTATCAATGGGGGCCGGTCCCAATTATTTATGGAAGGTAGGATTTTTTATTTTTTTCAACTTTTTTCCCCTCTTTTTCTCTCTCTGCCGGGGCCGGCCCTGAGTGCTTTATGGACGGTTTAAAACATGACTATGGATGCAAATGCTCATTTTCCTCCGTGCACCTGGTGATTGAAAACGTGCATCTGGTAACCCAAAAATTATAAAACGGTTTTAAATACTTTTACCCGTCATCCTATTGATATAGCCCGCTAGGGGAGTAACCCACTACGGCCCTGTCTCTGTCAGGCCCGTCCTTAGGTGCTTTATGGACACTTTAAGAAATCACGATGGATGCAGATTGCTATTAATCCTCCGTGCAACTGGTGATTGAAAACGTGCAACTGGTGATTGAAAACGTGCATCTGGTAACCCAAAATTTCAAATATGGTTCAAAATGAATTTAAAGCCACCCCTCTCATTGTTCCCCGCTATGGGAGCACCCCACTACGGCCCTGTCTCGCTCGGGCCCGTCCTGAGTGCTTTATAGACACTTTAAGATTTGACGATGGATGCAGATTGCTATTAATCCTCCGTGCACCTGGTGATTGAAAACGTGCATCTGGTAACCCAAATTGCAGTTCTCTGTGCGCTTGCCGGTGTTCCATATATTCATGTCCGGTTATGGCGCACCCTACTACGGACCTTTATCAATGGGGGCCGGTCCCAATTATTTATGGAAGGTAGGATTTTTATTTATTTTTTTTCAACTTTTTTCCCCTCTTTTTCTCTCTCTGCCGGGGCCAGCCCTGAGTGCTTTATGGACGGTTTAAAACATGACTATGGATGCAAATGCTCATTTTCCTCCGTGCACCTGGTGATTGAAAACGTGCATCTGGTAACCCAAAAATTATAAAACGGTTTTAAATACTTTTACCCGTCATCCTATTGATATAGCCCGCTAGGGGAGTAACCCACTACGGCCCTGTCTCTGTCAGGCCCGTCCTTAGGTGCTTTATGGACACTTTAAGAAATCACGATGGATGCAGATTGCTATTAATCCTCCGTGCAACTGGTGATTGAAAACGTGCAACTGGTGATTGAAAACGTGCATCTGGTAACCCAAAATTTCAAATATGGTTCAAAATGAATTTAAAGCCACCCCTCTCATTGTTCCCCGCTATGGGAGCACCCCACTACGGCCCTGTCTCGCTCGGGCCCGTCCTGAGTGCTTTATAGACACTTTAAGATTTGACGATGGATGCAGATTGCTATTAATCCTCCGTGCACCTGGTGATTGAAAATGTGCATCTGGTAACCCAAATTGCGGTTCTCTGTGCGCTTGCCGGTGTTCCATATATTCATGTCCGGTTATGGCGCACCCTACTACGGACCTTTATCAATGGGGGCCGGTCCCAATTATTTATGGAAGGTAGGATTTTTTATTTTATTTTTTCAACTTTTTTCCCCTCTTTTTCTCTCTCTGCCGGGGCCAGCCCTGAGTGCTTTATGGACGGTTTAAAACATGACTATGGATGCAAATGCTCATTTTCCTCCGTGCACCTGGTGATTGAAAACGTGCATCTGGTAACCCAAAAATTATAAAACGGTTTTAAATACTTTTACCCGTCATCCTATTGATATAGCCCGCTAGGGGAGTAACCCACTACGGCCCTGTCTCTGTCAGGCCCGTCCTTAGGTGCTTTATGGACACTTTAAGAAATCACGATGGATGCAGATTGCTATTAATCCTCCGTGCAACTGGTGATTGAAAACGTGCAACTGGTGATTGAAAACGTGCATCTGGTAACCCAAAATTTCAAATATGGTTCAAAATGAATTTAAAGCCACCCCTCTCATTGTTCCCCGCTGTGGGAGCACTCCACTACGGCCCTGTCTCGCTCGGGCCCGTCCTGAGTGCTTTATAGACACTTTAAGATTTGACGATGGATGCAGATTGCTATTAATCCTCCGTGCACCTGGTGATTGAAAACGTGCATCTGGTAACCCAAATTGCTGTTCTCTGTGCGCTTGCCGGTGTTCCATATATTCATGTCCGGTTATGGCGCACCCTACTACGGACCTTTATCAATGGGGGCCGGTCCCAATTATTTATGGAAGGTAGGATTTTTTATTTTTATTTTTTCAACTTTTTTTCCCTCTTTTTCTCTCTCTGCCGGGGCCGGCCCTGAGTGCTTAATGGACGGTTTAAAACATGACTATGGATGCAAATGCTCATTTTTCTCCGTGCACCTGGTGATTGAAAACGTGCATCTGGTAACCCAAAAATTATATAACGGTTTTAAATACTTTTACCCGTCATCCTATTGATATAGCCCGCTAGGGGAGTAACCCACTACGGCCCTGTCTCTGTCAGGCCCGTCCTTAGGTGCTTTATGGACACTTTAAGAAATCACGATGGATGCAGATTGCTATTAATCCTCCGTGCAACTGGTGATTGAAAACGTGCAACTGGTGATTGAAAACGTGCATCTGGTAACCCAAAATTTCAAATATAGTTCAAAATGAATTTAAAGCCACCCCTCTCATTGTTCCCCGCTATGGGAGCACCCCACTACGGCCCTGTCTCGCTCGGGCCCGTCCTGAGTGCTTTATAGACACTTTAAGATTTGACGATGGATGCAGATTGCTATTAATCCTCCGTGCACCTGGTGATTGAAAACGTGCATCTGGTAACCCAAATTGTGGTTCTCTGTGCGCTTGCCGGTGTTCCATATATTCATGTCCGGTTATGGCGCACCCTACTACGGACCTTTATCAATGGGGGCCGGTCCCAATTATTTATGGAAGGTAGGATTTTTTATTTTTTATTTTTCAACTTTTTTCCCGTCTTTTTCTCTCTCTGCCGGGGCCGGCCCTGAGTGCTTTATGGACAGTTTAAAACATGACTATGGATGCAAATTCTAATTTTCCTCCGTGCACCTGGTGATTGAAAACGTGCATCTGGTAACCCAAAAATTATAAAACGGTTTTAAATACTTTTACCCGTCATCCTATTGATATAGCCCGCTAGGGGAGTAACCCACTACGGCCCTGTCTCTGTCAGGCCCGTCCTTAGGTGCTTTATGGACACTTTAAGAAATCACGATGGATGCAGATTGCTATTAATCCTCCGTGCAACTGGTGATTGAAAACGTGCAACTGGTGATTGAAAACGTGCATCTGGTAACCCAAAATTTCAAATATGGTTCAAAATGAATTTAAAGCCACCCCTCTCATTGTTCCCCGCTATGGGAGCACCCCACTACGGCCCTGTCTCGCTCGGGCCCGTCCTGAGTGCTTTATAGACACTTTAAGATTTGACGATGGATGCAGATTGCTATTAATCCTCCGTGCACCTGGTGATTGAAAACGTGCATCTGGTAACCCAAATTGCGGTTCTCTGTGCGCTTGCCGGTGTTCCATATATTCATGTCCGGTTATGGCGCACCCTACTACGGACCTTTATCAATGGGGGCCGGTCCCAATTATTTATGGAAGGTAGGATTTTTTTTTTTTTTTTTCAACTTTTTGCCCTCTTTTTCTCTCTCTGCCGGGGCCGGCCCTGAGTGCTTTATGGGCGGTTTAAAACATGACTATGGATGCAAATGCTCATTTTCCTCCGTGCACCTGGTGATTGAAAACGTGCATCTGGTAACCCAAAAATTATAAAACGGTTTTAAATACTTTTACCCGTCATCCTATTGATATAGCCCGCTAGGGGAGTAACCCACTACGGCCCTGTCTCTGTCAGGCCCGTCCTTAGGTGCTTTATGGACACTTTAAGAAATCACGATGGATGCAGATTGCTATTAATCCTCCGTGCAACTGGTGATTGAAAACGTGCAACTGGTGATTGAAAACGTGCATCTGGTAACCCAAAATTTCAAATATGGTTCAAAATGAATTTAAAGCCACCCCTCTCATTGTTCCCCGCTATGGGAGCACCCCACTACGGCCCTGTCTCGCTCGGGCCCGTCCTGAGTGCTTTATAGACACTTTAAGATTTGACGATGGATGCAGATTGCTATTAATCCTCCGTGCACCTGGTGATTGAAAACGTGCATCTGGTAACCCAAATTGCGGTTCTCTGTGCGCTTGCCGGTGTTCCATATATTCATGTCCGGTTATGGCGCACCCTACTACGGACCTTTATCAATGGGGGCCGGTCCCAATTATTTATGGAAGGTAGGATTTTTTTTTTTTTTTTTTTTTTGCCCTCTTTTTCTCTCTCTGCCGGGGCCGGCCCTGAGTGCTTTATGGGCGGTTTAAAACATGACTATGGATGCAAATGCTCATTTTCCTCCGTGCACCTGGTGATTGAAAACGTGCATCTGGTAACCCAAAAATTATAAAACGGTTTTAAATACTTTTACCCGTCATCCTATTGATATAGCCCGCTAGGGGAGTAACCCACTACGGCCCTGTCTCTGTCAGGCCCGTCCTTAGGTGCTTTATGGACACTTTAAGAAATCACGATGGATGCAGATTGCTATTAATCCTCCGTGCAACTGGTGATTGAAAACGTGCAACTGGTGATTGAAAACGTGCATCTGGTAACCCAAAATTTCAAATATGGTTCAAAATGAATTTAAAGCCACCCCTCTCATTGTTCCCCGCTATGGGAGCACCCCACTACGGCCCTGTCTCGCTCGGGCCCGTCCTGAGTGCTTTATAGACACTTTAAGATTTGACGATGGATGCAGATTGCTATTAATCCTCCGTGCACCTGGTGATTGAAAACGTGCATCTGGTAACCCAAATTGCGGTTCTCTGTGCGCTTGCCGGTGTTCCATATATTCATGTCCGGTTATGGCGCACCCTACTACGGACCTTTATCAATGGGGGCCGGTCCCAATTATTTATGGAAGGTAGGATTTTATTTTATTTTTTTTCAACTTTTTTCCCCTCTTTTTCTCTCTCTGCCGGGGCCGGCCCTGAGTGCTTTATGGACGGTTTAAAACATGACTATGGATGCAAATGCTCATTTTCCTCCGTGCACCTGGTGATTGAAAACGTGCATCTGGTAACCCAAAAATTATAAAACGGTTTTAAATACTTTTACCCGTCATCCTATTGATATAGCCCGCTAGGGGAGTAACCCACTACGGCCCTGTCTCTGTCAGGCCCGTCCTTAGGTGCTTTATGGACGCTTTAAGAAATCACGATGGATGCAGATTGCTATTAATCCTCCGTGCAACTGGTGATTGAAAACGTGCAACTGGTGATTGAAAACGTGCATCTGGTAACCCAAAATTTCAAATATGGTTCAAAATGAATTTAAAGCCACCCCTCTCATTGTTCCCCGCTATGGGAGCACCCCACTACGGCCCTGTCTCGCTCGGGCCCGTCCTGAGTGCTTTATAGACACTTTAAGATTTGACGATGGATGCAGATTGCTATTAATCCTCCGTGCACCTGGTGATTGAAAACGTGCATCTGGTAACCCAAATTGCGGTTCTCTGTGCGCTTGCCGGTGTTCCATATATTCATGTCCGGTTATGGCGCACCCTACTACGGACCTTTATCAATGGGGGCCGGTCCCAATTATTTATGGAAGGTAGGATTTAAAAAAAAAAAAAATTCAACTTTTTTCCCCTCTTTTTCTCTCTCTGCCGGGGCCGGCCCTGAGTGCTTTATGGACGGTTTAAAACATGACTATGGATGCAAATTCTCATTTTCCTCCGTGCACCTGGTGATTGAAAACGTGCATCTGGTAACCCAAAAATTATAAAACGGTTTTAAATACTTTTACCCGTCATCCTACTGATATAGCCCGCTAGGGGAGTAACCCACTACGGCCCTGTCTCTGTCAGGCCCGTCCTTAGGTGCTTTATGGGCACATTAAGAAATCACGATGGATGCAGATTGCTATTAATCCTCCGTGCAACTGGTGATTGAAAACGTGCAACTGGTGATTGAAAACGTGCATCTGGTAACCCAAAATTTCAAATATGGTTCAAAATGAATTTAAAGCCACCCCTCTCATTGTTCCCCGCTATGGGAGCACCCCACTACGGCCCTGTCTCGCTCGGGCCCGTCCTGAGTGCTTTATAGACACTTTAAGATTTGACGATGGATGCAGATTGCTATTAATCCTCCGTGCACCTGGTGATTGAAAACGTGCATCTGGTAACCCAAATTGCGGTTCTCTGTGCGCTTGCCGGTGTTCCATATATTCATGTCCGGTTATGGCGCACCCTACTACGGACCTTTATCAATGGGGGCCGGTCCCAATTATTTATGGAAGGTAGGATTTTTTTTTTTTTTTTTCCAACTTTTTTCCCCTCTTTTTCTCTCTCTGCCGGGGCCGGCCCTGAGTGCTTTATGGACGGTTTAAAACATGACTATGGATGCAAATGCTCATTTTCCTCCGTGCACCTGGTGATTGAAAACGTGCATCTGGTAACCCAAAAATTATAAAACGGTTTTAAATACTTTTACCCGTCATCCTATTGATATAGCAAGCAAGGGGAGTAACCCACTACGGCCCTGTCTCTGTCAGGCCCGTCCTTAGGTGCTTTATGGACACTTTAAGAAATCACGATGGATGCAGATTGCTATTAATCCTCCGTGCAACTGGTGATTGAAAACGTGCAACTGGTGATTGAAAACGTGCATCTGGTAACCCAAAATTTCAAATATGGTTCAAAATGAATTTAAAGCCACCCCTCTCATTGTTCCCCGCTATGGGAGCACCCCACTACGGCCCTGTCTCGTTCGGGCCCGTCCTGAGTGCTTTATAGACACTTTAAGATTTGACGATGGATGCAGATTGCTATTAATCCTCCGTGCACCTGGTGATTGAAAACGTGCATCTGGTAACCCAAATTGCGGTTCTCTGTGCGCTTGCCGGTGTTCCATATATTCATGTCCGGTTATGGCGCACCCTACTACGGACCTTTATCAATGGGGGCCGGTCCCAATTATTTATGGAAGGTAGGATTTTTTTATTTTTTTTTTCAACTTTTTGCCCTCTTTTTCTCTCTCTGCCGGGGCCGGCCCTGAGTGCTTTATGGACGGTTTAAAACATGACTATGGATGCAAATGCTCATTTTCCTCCGTGCACCTGGTGATTGAAAACGTGCATCTGGTAACCCAAAAATTATAAAACGGTTTTTAATACTTTTACCCGTCATCCTATTGATATAGCCCGCTAGGGGAGTAACCCACTACGGCCCTGTCTCTGTCAGGCCCGTCCTTAGGTGCTTTATGGACACTTTAAGAAATCACGATGGATGCAGATTGCTATTAATCCTCCGTGCAACTGGTGATTGAAAACGTGCAACTGGTGATTGAAAACGTGCATCTGGTAACCCAAAATTTCAAATATGGTTCAAAATGAATTTAAAGCCACCCCTCTCATTGTTCCCCGCTATGGGAGCACCCCACTACGGCCCTGTCTCGCTCGGGCCCGTCCTGAGTGCTTTATAGACACTTTAAGATTTGACGATGGATGCAGATTGCTATTAATCCTCCGTGCACCTGGTGATTGAAAACGTGCATCTGGTAACCCAAATTGCGGTTCTCTGTGCGCTTGCCGGTGTTCCATATATTCATGTCCGGTTATGGCGCACCCTACTACGGACCTTTATCAATGGGGGCCGGTCCCAATTATTTATGGAAGGTAGGATTTTTTATTTTTTTCAACTTTTTCCCCCTCATTTTCTCTCTCTGCCGGGGCCGGCCCTGAGTGCTTTATGGACGGTTTAAAACATGACTATGGATGCAAATGCTCATTTTCCTCCGTGCACCTGGTGATTGAAAACGTGCATCTGGTAACCCAAAAATTATAAAACGGTTTTAAATACTTTTACCCGTCATCCTATTGATATAGCCCGCTAGGGGAGTAACCCACTACGGCCCTGTCTCTGTCAGGCCCCTCCTTAGGTGCTTTATGGACACTTTAAGAAATCACGATGGATGCAGATTGCAATTAATCCTCCGTGCAACTGGTGATTGAAAACGTGCAACTGGTGATTGAAAACGTGCATCTGGTAACCCAAAATTTCAAATATGGTTCAAAATGAATTTAAAGCCACCCCTCTCATTGTTCCCCGCTATGGGAGCACCCCACTACGGCCCTGTCTCGCTCGGGCCCGTCCTGAGTGCTTTATAGACACTTTAAGATTTGACGATGGATGCAGATTGCTATTAATCCTCCGTGCACCTGGTGATTGAAAATGTGCATCTGGTAACCCAAATTGCTGTTCTCTGTGCGCTTGCCGGTGTTCCATATATTCATGTCCGGTTATGGCGCACCCTACTACGGACCTTTATCAATGGGGGCCGGTCCCAATTATTTATGGAAGGTAGGATTTTTTATTTTTATTTTTTCAACTTTTTTTCCCTCTTTTTCTCTCTCTGCCGGGGCCGGCCCTGAGTGCTTTATGGGCGGTTTAAAACATGACTATGGATGCAAATGCTCATTTTTCTCCGTGCACCTGGTGATTGAAAACGTGCATCTGGTAACCCAAAAATTATAAAACGGTTTTAAATACTTTTACCCGTCATCCTATTGATATAGCCCGCTAGGGGAATAACCCACTACGGCCCTGTCTCTGTCAGGCCCGTCCTTAGGTGCTTTATGGACACTTTAAGAAATCACGATGGATGCAGATTGCTATTAATCCTCCGTGCAACTGGTGATTGAAAACGTGCATCTGGTAACCCAAAATTTCAAATATGGTTCAAAATGAATTTAAAGCCACCCCTCTCATTGTTCCCCGCTATGGGAGCACCCCACTACGGCCCTGTCTCGCTCGGGCCCGTCCTGAGTGCTTTATAGACACTTTAAGATTTGACGATGGATGCAGATTGCTATTAATCCTCCGTGCACCTGGTGATTGATAATGTGCATCTGGTAACCCAAATTGCTGTTCTCTGTGCGCTTGCCGGTGTTCCATATATTCATGTCCGGTTATGGCGCACCCTACTACGGACCTTTATCAATGGGGGCCGGTCCCAATTATTTATGGAAGGTAGGATTTTTTATTTTTATTTTTTCAACTTTTTTTCCCTCTTTTTCTCTCTCTGCCGGGGCCGGCCCTGAGTGCTTTATGGACGGTTTAAAACATGACTATGGATGCAAATGCTCATTTTTCTCCGTGCACCTGGTGATTGAAAACGTGCATCTGGTAACCCAAAAATTATAAAACGGTTTTAAATACTTTTACCCGTCATCCTATTGATATAGCTCGCTAGGGGAGTAACCCACTCCTGGCCCTGTCTCTGTCAGGCCCGTCCTTAGGTGCTTTATGGACACTTTAAGACATCACGATGGATGCAGATTGCTATTAATCCTCCGTGCAACTGGTGATTGAAAACGTGCAACTGGTGATTGAAAACGTGCATCTGGTAACCCAAAATTTCAAATATGGTTCAAAATGAATTTAAAGCCACCCCTCTCATTGTTCCCCGCTATGGGAGCACCCCACTACGGCCCTGTCTCGCTCGGGCCCGTCCTGAGTGCTTTATAGACACTTTAGGATTTGACGATGGATGCAGATTGCTATTAATCCTCCGTGCACCTGGTGATTGAAAACGTGCATCTGGTAACCCAAATTGCGGTTCTCTGTGCGCTTGCCGGTGTTCCATATATTCATGTCCGGTTATGGCGCACCCTACTACGGACCTTTATCAATGGGGGCCGGTCCCAATTATTTATGGAAGGTAGGATTTTTTTTTTTTTTTTTTCAACTTTTTTCCCCTCTTTTTCTCTCTCTGCCGGGGCCAGCCCTGAGTGCTTTATGGACGGTTTAAAACATGACTATGGATGCAAATGCTCATTTTCCTCCGTGCACCTGGTGATTGAAAACGTGCATCTGGTAACCCAAAAATTATAAAACGGTTTTAAATACTTTTACCCGTCATCCTATTGATATAGCCCGCTAGGGGAGTAACCCACTACGGCCCTGTCTCTGTCAGGCCCGTCCTTAGGTGCTTTATGGACACTTTAAGAAATCACGATGGATGCAGATTGCTATTAATCCTCCGTGCAACTGGTGATTGAAAACGTGCAACTGGTGATTGAAAACGTGCATCTGGTAACCCAAAATTTCAAATATGGTTCAAAATGAATTTAAAGCCACCCCTCTCATTGTTCCCCGCTATGGGAGCACCCCACTACGGCCCTGTCTCGCTCGGGCCCGTCCTGAGTGCTTTATAGATACTTTAAGATTTGACGATGGATGCAGATTGCTATTAATCCTCCGTGCACCTGGTGATTGAAAACGTGCATCTGGTAACCCAAATTGCGGTTCTCTGTGCGCTTGCCGGTGTTCCATATATTCATGTCCGGTTATGGCGCACCCTACTACGGACCTTTATCAATGGGGGCCGGTCCCAATTATTTATGGAAGGTAGGATTATTATTATTTTTTTTTCAACTTTTTTCCCCTCTTTTTCTCTCTCTGCCGGGGCCGGCCCTGAGTGCTTTATGGACGGTTTAAAACATGACTATGGATGCAAATGCTCATTTTCCTCTGTGCACCTGGTGATTGAAAACGTGCATCTGGTAACCCAAAAATTATAAAACGGTTTTAAATACTTTTACCCGTCATCCTATTGATATAGCTCGCTAGGGGAGTAACCCACTACGGCCCTGTCTCTGTCAGGCCCGTCCTTAGGTGCTTGATGGACGCTTTAAGAAATCACGATGGATGCAGATTGCTATTAATCCTCCGTGCAACTGGTGATTGAAAACGTGCAACTGGTGATTGAAAACGTGCATCTGGTAACCCAAAATTTCAAATATGGTTCAAAATGAATTTAAAGCCACCCCTCTCATTGTTCCCCGCTATGGGAGCACCCCACTACGGCCCTGTCTCGCTCGGGCCCGTCCTGAGTGCTTTATAGACACTTTAAGATTTGACGATGGATGCAGATTGCTATTAATCCTCCGTGCACCTGGTGATTGAAAACGTGCATCTGGTAACCCAAATTGCGGTTCTCTGTGCGCTTGCCGGTGTTCCATATATTCATGTCCGGTTATGGCGCACCCTACTACGGACCTTTATCAATGGGGGCCGGTCCCAATTATTTATGGAAGGTAGGAATTTTAAATTTTTTTTTTTCAACTTTTTTCCCCTCTTTTTCTCTCTCTAACGGGGCCGGCCCAGAGTGCTTTATGGACGGTTTAAAACATGACTATGGATGCAAATGCTCATTTTCCTCCGTGCACCTGGTGATTGAAAACGTGCATCTGGTAACCCAAAAATTATAAAACGGTTTTAAATATTTTTACCCGTCATCCTATTGATATAGCCCGCTAGGGGAGTAACCCACTACGGCCCTGTCTCTGTCAGGCCCGTCCTTAGGTGCTTTATAGACACTTTAAGAAATCACGATGGATGCAGATTGCTATTAATCCTCCGTGCAACTGGTGATTGAAAACGTGCAACTGGTGATTGAAAACGTGCATCTGGTAACCCAAAATTTCAAATATGGTTCAAAATGAATTTAAAGCCACCCCTCTCATTGTTCCCCGCTATGGGAGCACCCCACTACGGCCCTGTCTCGCTCGGGCCCGTCCTGAGTGCTTTATATACACTTTAAGATTTGACGATGGATGCAGATTGCTATTAATCCTCCGTGCACCTGGTGATTGAAAACGTGCATCTGGTAACCCAAATTGCGGTTCTCTGTGCGCTTGCCGGTGTTCCATATATTCATGTCCGGTTATGGCGCACCCTACTACGGACCTTTATCAATGGGGGCCGGTCCCAATTATTTATGGAAGGTAGGATTTTAAATTTTTTTTTTTTCAACTTTTTTCCCCTCTTTTTCTCTCTCTGCCGGGGCCGGCCCTGAGTGCTTTATGGACGGTTTAAAACATGACTATGGATGCAAATGCTCATTTTCCTCCGTGCACCTGGTGATTGAAAACGTGCATCTGGTAACCCAAAAATTATAAAACGGTTTTAAATACTTTTACCCGTCATCCTATTGATATAGCCCGCTAGGGGAGTAACCCACTACGGACCTGTCTCTGTCAGGCCCGTCCTTAGGTGCTTTATGGACGCTTTAAGAAATCACGATGGATGCAGATTGCTATTAATCCTCCGTGCAACTGGTGATTGAAAACGTGCAACTGGTGATTGAAAACGTGCATCTGGTAACCCAAAATTTCAAATATGGTTCAAAATGAATTTAAAGCCACCCCTCTCATTGTTCCCCGCTATGGGAGCACCCCACTACGGCCCTGTCTCGCTCGGGCCCGTCCTGAGTGCTTTTTAGACACTTTAAGATTTGACGATGGATGCAGATTGCTATTAATCCTCCGTGCACCTGGTGATTGAAAACGTGCATCTGGTAACCCAAATTGCGGTTCTCTGTGCGCTTGCCGGTGTTCCATATATTCATGTCCGGTTATGGCGCACCCTACTACGGACCTTTATCAATGGGGGCCGGTCCCAATTATTTATGGAAGGTAGGATTTTATTTTATTTTTTTTTCAACTTTTTTCCCCTCTTTTTCTCTCTCTGCCGGGGCAGGCGATGGAGTCCCTGATCAACTGAAGGTTCCATCTAATTGAGCGTCCCTCTACCCCGCACGTCTGATCCTCATGTACGACGTAGGGAAGTGCTGTACGCAACCGGTCCGCTAAGACCTTTGCAAGCAACTTGTAGTCTACACATAGCATGGTCAATGGCCGCCAGTTGCCAAGGTCGGTTGCGTCCCCCTTCTTGTAAAGAAGTGACAGCACACCGACTACCATTGAACCCCCCGGGACAGCCGTCTCGAGGATGGCCTTCAAGACTTCGAGTACCACCGGTCCAAGAATACCCCAAAACTTGAGGTAAAACTCCGCCGGCAGCCCATCCATCCCAGGCACCTTCCCTTTTCCCATCCTCCTAAGAGCGCTCTCAACCTCTTCTAGTGAGATCTGGGCCTCCATCACGTCTCTAATGTCCTCCGGCAACCGCCGGGACAAGTGTTCTAAAAACACATTTCCCTGCTCTACATCTATTTCCCTTTCCTTAAATAAACCTCGGAAATGATCAGTTGTCACATGATCAGTTGTCACCCCTGACCATCTCCTCTGGTTTACTTACTACACTACCATCTTCTTTTCTAACTCCATGCATTACCTTCCTACTCTGCCTTGCCCTAACCGACTTAAAGAACATAGCGGAACAAGTCTCATTATGTTCTAAAAAGCCACTATGTGCACGCTCCAGGAAAGCTCGAGCCTTCAGCTCCTGCAGCTCCCTGAGCTGCGCCTTCAGGGCAGTGGATTTCTCCCAGTCAATCGAACCACCGAGGTTGCCTGCCTCGTACTCAAGTTCGAGCAACCTTTGGATACGATCCACCTCCCTCCTTTCCTCCCTTTTCTTCCTCTTACCATATCCTATAATAAAGGCCCTAATCCTTACCTTTACTATATCCCACCACTCTAACACCCCCTCACACATGGGCCGGAGGCCTTCAAGCCTCCGAAACACCCCTGTGACAGCATTAACAAACACCTGCTCATCCAGTAAATCCCGATCTAGTTTCCAGTACCCCCTACCGAAGAGGCAGACTGGCGACCCCACCTGCAGGAGCACCCCGTCATGGTCCGAAAAGAAGACAGGCAACAGCCGCCCAGACAACCGACCCAAAGACCTAGATACAAAAATATAACTCCCCTGGAGTTGCGCCATGTGGGACCGACCATTGCCGGAGTAGTGTGCAGGCCACCATCAACCAGGCCATGGCAAGCCATTAGCCCGGTGATGGCGCCTGCACTACTGTCTCCCCCTATCCCCAAATCTATATTAAAATCACCTCCTATCACTAAGTGCCTATTTGTGACACACAGGGGCGCCAGACAGTCCACCATCTCCCTCCTGTCTGCCGCCACCTGTGACCCATACACCCCAAATAACCTATATCTAATATCCCTATATGTGATGTCTACACCCAAAACTCTCCCCTGTACTACGCCAAAAGTGCTCTCTACAATAATCTCCCTATTCCCAAACAATATCCCTACCCCCGTTGAGTGCACCCCTCCTATGCCCCACAACGAAAAACCCTTATCCCACTCTCTCCTAAACCTTTTGACATCCCCTCCATCCCTCAGGTGAACCTCCTGCAAAAAACAAACGTCAAAACCCACCCCTTCTCAAAAACTAAACACCGCCCTCCTCTTAACAAAATCTCTTAAACCCCTTACATTTAAACTAAACAAAATTATCATAAGATTCTATTATAAAACAAAAATACCACTTATCTCAGAAAATAAAACCCACAAACAACCACCAAACAAAACAGGAGGCTCACCTGATGCTCCCCTGGCCCATCACACCCGACAGGGACATCTTCCCCTCGTCCGACGTCCCCCCGTCCTCATCCATTTCTCCAGCCCAGGATGCAGGAATGGTGTTAGGGTTAGGACTACCCTGCACCCCGGGCTCCCCACCAGCTTCCTCCCTGTAATCCTCTAAACTGAGGCAAGGGGACTCCATCTCCTCTAAGAGGATTTGGGGGCCCCCAGCCAAACAGCCCTGATCCTCTCTCAGGGATCCACCCTCCCCCCCCGTGTTGAGGGGCCGCCACTGACTCAACTCCAGCCACTTTAATAATGGGAATTGATGGGAAATGATGTAAATATATCACTAGCCACTTTAAACAATGCTACCTTATATAAATGTTACTTACCCTACATTATTCATCTCATATGCATACGTATATACTGTACTCTATATCATCGACGGTATCCTTATGTAATACATGTATCACTAGCCACTTTATACTATACTATGCCACTTTGTTTACATACTCATCTCATTTGTACATACTGTACCCGATACCATCTACTGTACCTTGCCTATGCTGCTCTGTACCATCACTCATTCATATATCCTTATGTACATATTCTTTATCCCCTTACACTGTGTACAAGACAGTAGTTTTGGAATTGTTAGTTAGATTACTTGTTATTACTGCATTGTCGGAACTAGAAGCACAAGCATTTCGCTACACTCGCATTAACATCTGCTAACCATGTGTATGTGACAAATAAAATTTGATTTGATTTGATTTGATTTGATTTGATTTGACAAACAGTGAGGACAGGGACTTCCTCCTTAACCCCATCACTCGCTTGCCCCCCCCTTCCACACCCCCCTCCCTCTCCCTATCTGTCACATCTGGCCCCTCTTCCCTTTCTTCATCTTATTTAGTTTTATAGGTGGAAGAGGTATAAGGGGCTCAAGAGGCAGCGGGGAGACAGCACCTCCCAGCTCCTCCGCCAGTTCCCTCATCTCTTCCACCAGTAGGTCCGACGCACAGTCCCCCCACTCCCGCCTCCCCTCCACCCCCTCCCCAGTTCCTGCCGCAGGCGCCCCCTCCCCCCCCACAGGTCCTGCCACCCGCACCCCCTCCCCCCCCACAGGTCCTGCCACAGGCACCCCCTCCCCCTCCACAGGTCCTACCACAGGAACCCCCACACCCACCACTCCCTCCCCCGTTGATCTTTCACTCTCTTCCACCCCCTTGGCTTCCTTCTTCTTTCCTTCTCCTCCCGCTGTCACTCCTTTCTCATCTTCTTTCCTTTTACCCTCTGGGCCAGCTCTCTGCGCCTGTAAAGGACTTCCGTCCCCTCCTCTTCTTCCCCCATCCCCCGCTCCTGCTCCCCCTCCAACTGCAGACGCGTATGACCGCTGACGAGCCGGGCAATCGCGCCACAGGTGCTGAGTGGAGCCACACCCGTGGCAAGCCTTCGGCTCGTCACAGTCCCTGGCCTCGTGCCCCCCCGATCCACAAAATCTACACTTTCTAGTGCTGCACGAGGCCAGGATGTGTCCATAGGCCATACAGCGCCTGCAGAAAGGGGGCTGACGTGCATAGTACAACGTCCCCCTGTCAGCCCCCAGGGAGAACATAGCTGGGGGATGGAGGTACCCTCCCAGTCCTTTAGGATCTTCTCTTAGGAGCGCCTGGAAACCTCTTCTCCCAGTCCAAAATCCCAACGAGTCCTTTAGGGGCCTTCCTGAGGAGACATTGTCCATATATCTCCCCAGAAAGGCCCTCACCTCCTCATCCTTAACGTAGGGATTGTACATGTTCACCGTTACGACTCTAAAGTTATTCTTCGCCAAACTTTTTGTCTCGTAATGGCACATCGGTCTTTTATCTTCCACTTCTTTCACCTTCTTAAGGATTTCATCATGTTTAGACTCCGTGTAAAAAGCGACGTCATAAACTCCCTCCAGTGAGTTGCCTTGGAGGCAAAAGACATCCTTCACCATCAGTTTTAGCACTCCAATCAGAATGGATCTCCCAAAAACTTCACGTCCAAAGGGCTCCATCTCTTTCTCTTTCCATGAGAACCTTAGAGTATTTGCCAGTCCTACTCCTGGGACCGACCTATTTGTCGAATTATGCGCCATCTCCGCAAGGACGATGACGCACTCAACCCCTCTCTAATCACTCTCTCTTCCAAAAAAGAAGGGAAGAAGAGTAAACAAACAAAAATAAAGTAAATTTTAGCAAAGCCAAAAAGCAACAACGACGACAAGCACCAAAACGGTTGTCTAAATAACAACACCTTTACCGCCCTCCGGCCGTCGGCTTCCAGCTAGGCGAGCTCTGGGGCACCGCAGTACCAAGCTTGGTCCTAGCCGAAAGGCCGAGAAGCGATAACCCACAAATGGAACCCTGAAACCGCCGGACCCCCGGGGGTCTCGACAGACCTCAGCGGGTGGGTTGGCAAAAGCCAGCTCCTCTCTCCCTCCAACCCCCACTCACTCAACCACCCAACCACCCACCCACCCACCCACCCACCCACCCACCGTTTCCCTGGCAACAAACAGGCAGGTGTTTTTTGGAAAAAGTCGCTAATGCGTCTTTAAGTCACTATCCTGGCCCAACTCTGTCAATTTCTCTTGAAACAAGATACCGGGCTCTGCAAGAAGCAAAGCCGCTCCAAAAATACGTTGAACTCGTAAGTGTTCCTCTCCACGGAAGTCTTTAGTAAAAGGCGAAAGGCTTGTGCGTAATGAAGAGAAACCAGAGTCATATGGAAGTCAAGAGGTCGGGGCCCGAGACACACTCTGTGCACTCTAGGCAGGGTTCCCGCGGGTGCTCCCGGAACCCACTCTTCCAAGTTTTCGAGGGCTGTCTGTGGATAAAAAGAAGGTCACAGACACAGAGGCACAGAGAGAGAGAGAGAGAGAGAGAGAGAGAGAGAGAGAGAGAGAGAGAGAGACACACACACACACAATCCTGGCCCCAATTCTTTTTTTCTTTTTTTTTAAGTAAAATGGCAGGAAACGGGGGACCCCATTGAAGGGCGCTTCGCCTTTCTTTCAGTTTGAATGTTTCTTTCCTTCTCTTCTTCTGCTAGCCAGCTAGCTAGCTAGCTAGCTAGCCAGCTGTTTACATAGCTTTGTGAATGTGCATTTTTCCTTGACAACGGGAGAAAAGTGTTGCACCGTTCCCGGAGGTACTGCAATACCGGGTCGATGCGTGGAGCGGACGGAGCAAGCCCCATTTCCGACTCCCTGTTCGAAAAATCCATTTAATATGTAGTCCCCCGATGGGGGACGTATCAGATATTAAACTGATAAGAACAGATTTTTCTTTTCTTTTGGAAAAGTTTTATTGATACATTTCCTTTAAAAACAGCTCATACATTTTTTACGTCATTGATACACATAAAAACGGCAACAAAGCATAAAACACAGCATTTGAAAGTTACATTTAAATTTGTTAAAAAGCACATGTTGTTAAAACCAATGAAAACAACCATGGATAAAAGTACTTTTCTTGTGAAAACATCACATCTGTAAAAGCCATTTAAAATGTGTACTAATGATCTAACAAAGGTAAAACATTTTTAAGACATGAAAAACCATGTTAAAAAGTAACTTTGTTAAAAGGCTGTCTTCAGTCCCTTGTCCAGGAGGGGGGTGAGTCTTTATCAAGCTCACCTCATCCTGCTCTTCTGAATAGATCATCGTCCCGTCCTTCGGGGCCCAGAGGAGATCCCTCCCCTAGGCGCATCGCCCTAGGCGCCGCAGCGCTGTCAGGCCGTGGCCGCGGGACCTAGGGTGTTGTGGGGGACCCTTCGCCTGGGGTCGAGGCCCCCTTCCTTCCGTACCACCCCAGGGCTTCCGTGGCTACCATGGCCACTGCCTGGGGGGTGGTCTCTACGTTTTTCGCTACCAGCAGGTTACGGGAGGACCACAGTGCTTCCTTCAGGCACGTGAGGGTGGGCCAGAGCTTGGTGAAGGCCTTCGATGGAATGGGCCTTCGGCCCACCCAATACAGCACCAGCTGAGGTGTTAGGTCCTCCCCTGCTGGCAGACACGAGGTGATCAGGGGGCCTGCTTCCTTCCACAGGTCCCTGGCGGCTCTGCACTCCCAGAGCATGTGCCTCACCGACTCTTCTTGGCCGCAGCCTGGTCGGGGGCACGCGGATGTCCTCGCCATGCCCCGTGAGTGCATAACGGCCCTGACCGGGAGGATCTCGTGGGCGACCATCCAGGACAGGTCCCGATGCCGATTCAGGAGAGCAGGATGGGCCACGTTGCGCCAAACCGTTGTGGGCTCACCTATAGCGAGCCCGCGCACTGGACACACTGGTTCCCGATCCTGCACAAGAGAGAGAAGAGAGCGGTGTTTTGTTAAAACCGTGACTGTTTCTTTTTCCAGTTTAAAATGTCTTAAAAACTTCTGGAGCTGGACGTAGTGCGGGGGTAGCAGGAAAGAGACTGGGGCTCGCAGGTCGACTGGGATCAGCCTCAGAGTCCTGAGGTAAGATCCCAGCCAGAACCGTGCGAGGGCCTGGGTCTTGTTGTTGACCGGGGAGGTGGCAAGAGTCAGATGTAACGCTGTGTAGCGGCTGCCCAGGAACAAGTAGAGGTCAGGCAAGCCTTTCCCCCCCTTGGACCTGGGCCTCTTGACCACCTCCCTCCTCAGCCTCTCCCACTTGCCTCCCCACAGGAAGTAAAAAAGCGTCCGCTCCAGGTCTAAAATGCTCCTTCGAGGGGGGATAAAAACAGAACTGATTAATAAAAGCACAGGTAAAATCACAGCTTTAATGATTAAAACCTTGCCCTCAAAAGTCAGCTGTCGTAGTCCCCAAAAACCCAGTCTCTGTCTTACCGTCCCCAGGATTCCGCTCCAGTTACCGCTCCCTCCTCCCCCCCGGTCAAACTTTACCCCCAGTACCCTTATGTCCGTCAGTTTAACTGTCAGAGGTAGTCTGGTCAAGTCTGGGTCTGCCCACGGTCCGAAGAATTGGGCCTCTGTCTTGTCTCTGTTCAGTCTCGCCCCAGAGGCTCGTCCGTACCAGTCAGTCCTGTCCAGAGTCCTGTCGACGGATAAAAGGTTGGTACATAAAATGTTGACGTCGTCCATGTAAAAGACGCACTTGGCGGTCATCTCCCCACTCCCCGGGATACCCACCCCACTGATCCCTTGGTCCCTTCTCAAGACCTGTGCCAGTGGTTCAATACAGGCCACGAACAGAAGGGGAGATAACGGACAGCCCTGACGGACGCCGCAGTGTACTCCCACTGCTTTTGACAGATGCCCATTTACAAGGATTTTGCTGGTGATGTCCCCGTACAGCAGTCCCACCCAAGCTAAGAACCTGTCCGGGAAACCCATTTTTTGCAGTACCTTAAAGAGGTACTGGTGCGAGACCCGATCAAAGGCTTTTTCAAAATCTAAATTTAGGACTACAAGCCGCATGTTTCTGTCTCTCGCATAACAGATGGCATCTCGGATCAGTATCAGGCTGTCCGTGATCTTCCTTCCGGGCACGGCACAGGTTTGGTCCGGGTGGATCACCTCCCCTAAAACAGAAGACATTCTGAGTGTTAAAACCTTGGTAAAAAGTTTACAATCAAAGTTTAAAAGGGTAATCGGTCTCCAGTTTTTCAGGTCCGTCCTGTCATTTTTCTTGTGTAAAAGAGTCACGATCCCCACTCTAAAACTGTCGGGTAGTCTGTCGAGGTGTTCGAAGTCAGTAAAAACAGTCAGAAGTTCGTCGGCTAAAACATCCCAAAAGGTCAGATAAAACTCCAAAGGGAGGCCGTCCTCCCCCGGTGATTTACCCCTCTTAAAACGTTTCAGTCCTTGGTCGATTTCTGTCCTCGTCAGGTCTTTTTTCAGGTCGTCTGTATTGGGTAAGGTATTGTCGATGTGTGTTAAAAGGTCCCCCATTGTTCCCTCGCACACATCTTTTACCCCAAACAGTTCCCCATAAAAGTCCTCGACCACTTCCTTTATTCCCTCTGTGTCTGTTTTTAAAACCCCGTCCTTGTTTCTCAATCCTGTCATAATCCTACCCTTACTAACTATTTTCTTAAAAAAGTACCTAGTGCACTTCTCCCCCTCTTCTAATTCCCTTTCCTTGCTTCTTAAAATAACCCCCTTGCTTCTCTGTTCTGCTAAAAGTGCCATTTCCTTCTTTACTTCTTTAATTTCTTGGTTAAAATCAAGGCCCTGTTGGCATAGGTTAAAATACCTTTCCAGTCGCTTTTGCAGTCCCACCATGCTTCTATCTTTTTCTCTGCTTTTTTCCTTTCCTATCTCTCTAAAGAAGGTCCTTGTCCTTCCCTTCACCATTTCCCACCACTGTGCTCGCGTGTCAAAGAAGTCCTGTAGCGTCTGCCACTGGCTGAACTGCTCTCTGTACTGACTAACTACTCTATCATCTTCTAGAAGGGAGCAGTTCAGTTTCCAGGGCCCTCTTCCCACAGTCACACCCGAAGATAGTGAAAGGGTGCACGTCAGCATTACGTGGTCTGAGAAGAAAGCAGGGGTTATTCTAGCATCAGTTGGGGGACAGTCCCGGGTAAACAGATAATCAATGCGAGAGGCTCTGGTGCCATCACCACTGGTCCAGGTGAAGCCCTCCTCTCTTGGATGCAGGGTTTTAAAACAGTCAGTCAGTTTAAAATCCCTGCACAGCCCTTGCAATAAAACACTTGACCTGTCTACCTTAAAATCCCCTCCTGCCCCTCTCCTGTCTGCTCTGCTTAAAACGCAATTAAAATCCCCACCCACCACTAGATGATCCCTCCCTAGCATGTGGGACTGCAGGTCCTCTAAAAGTGCACACCGGTCATGTTTATCGTTAAAACCATACACGTTTAGCACGTTAAAATCCCTCCCCATAAAGGTACAGTTGGCTAAAAGAGCACGCCCACCTACCACCACTGTGCTCCCCTTCACCACCACCTGTGGGGTCTTGATTAAAATGGCAACACCGTCGTTCTTGTTAAAATTGGAACCACTCCAAATGGAGGGCCCGTGCCGCCACTTATCCTCCCATTTCCTGTAAGAGGATAAAAAGGGTAGACCACACTCCTGTAGTAAAAACACATCAGAGTTAAACCTTTCTAAAAAGGATAAAACCGACTGTGCTCTTGTTGCTGTCTTTACGCTCCTCACGTTAATAGTGGTGATTTTAAAAGCCATAAAAGGGGTGAGTAAAAACAGTGCTAGAAGAAAAGCCATTGAAAAGTTAAAAGGGGGTTAGTCTTCAGGGACTTTCTCTCTCTCCCTCCGGGGTAAGGGGGTTTGGAAGGGAGAGGAGGTTAAAACAGGACTTAAAAAGGAGACTTGATTGGGGGAGTTGGAGGGGAAGGTTCTGGGTTCTTCCTCCCCCTGGGAGCTCTCCCACTCCACCTTTCCCTTTTTCTCCTCACCCTGTTCGGGGTCAGAGAGCTCCTCAGCGTTTCTTTTACGTAGGGGGAGGTGTTCCTTCAGAATCTCCCCCTCCTCTCCCGTACCTTCTGACACAGTCTCCATGGTGCTTTCCGACACCGACCCTATGATGTCTGACCCACTTGGGGAGCTTTCGCTGAACATCTCTCCGGAGCCGTCTTTCTCGGCCCTTTCTCCTTCAGGGGTCACATTAGTCTGGGGCAGGGGGATTGGGGTGGGGAGGGTTTTGTCCTCTCCTCCCACTTCTTCCACCACTGCACCTTCCGCGCCCTCCACTACAGCCACCACCACCGGCTCCACCACTGTCTCCTCTACCACCACTACCGGCTCCACTACAGCCTCCTCCTCCACCACCAGCTCCTCCGCTACCACCTCGGCAACTGCCGTTCCAGCCCTCTGGCGCTCGAAAGCCCGGTCCGCGGCCGCCCACTCCCTCCTTCCAGCCTTGGCCCTGTTGGCCCAGGAGGAGGGGCAGTCGCGGATGAGGTGGGACCGCTCGCCACAGAGGTTGCACGACCTTCCGTTCGTGCACTCCTCGTAGCGGTGGCCCACCTCCCGGCACATCATGCAGACGACCTTCTGACAGGCGTCTGCAAGGTGGCCATGTTCACCACACTTACGGCACAGCTTGGGCTGGTCCTGGTAGTGAACATGGCCCCTGTTCTCTCCGAGGACTATGGTGGATGGGATGGCTTTCAACCCACCATAGCCCCCAGGGTCCTCCCTTTGCTGGACAGTGACCCTCCAGGCCCCTGTCCAGATCCCATCGAGGTCTTTTACCTGGATCAGGGGACCCTTCACGTTGCAGTACCTGCCCAGCCATACTGCAACGTCCTCCGGCTGTACGGTTTCATTGTACATACGAACAATAACGGTTTTAATGCTATTATCCGTCAGCTTGGTCACCTCAAACATCGCTGTGAGGGACCCCTGGGTGTTCAGGGCGTTCTGGAGTTTCCCCCAGAACTCCCTCAGGAAGCTGGCGTTGGCAAAACTGACATCGAAGCCCTTCCTATAGGGGAGGGCTAAGATGCAGTTTACCTGCGCGGGATGAAAGCCGAGCTCTTTCTGGAGGAATTTTCTGGAGAAATCCAATCGGGATAGCTCCATTATTTTTCCTCCCCTCTCCTTTAGAAGGAGGCGCACTGCATGGTGCCTCCTCATGCCAGCCTGTGCTGCTGACATGATGGAGGCCCACTCCCTTTACAGCCCAACACCAGTGAGAGGGGAGGGGAGGGGGAAGGGAAGGGGAAAGGGAGAGGAAGGGGTGTAAAACAGCCAAGGAACTAGCAGGCTCAGCCAGACTGTGCTGAACAGGGCCTACCAGTACCACGGGACACACAACAAACTATCTAGCACAGCACCAAACTAATCTTATCAACAATGGGAAGGGACACAAGGAGGGATTTTTTTTTTTTTTGTGTGTAATTTTTTAAAATAAATTTTCCCCGGAGGGGAAAGGCACAAAGGGGAAGGACAATAATGAACAAAACAAACAAAAACGGGGGGAGGGGGGGTGGGGCGAACTAACAAACAAACAAATTTAGGTAAGGGGAATTAAGGGGATAACAAAAAGGAACACTGACCAACACAACACCTGCCAAACTTGAGGGCCGAGAGAGCTAGCAGGCCTCACCAGCAGGCCAGGCCGAGCCAACCAGCTAGCAAGCCTCACCAGTAGGCCAGGCCAAGCCAACCAGCTAGCAAGCCTCACCAGTAGGCCGGGCCAAGCCAACCAGCTAGCAAGCAAGTAGGCCAGGCCAAGCCAACCAGCTAGCAAGCCTCACCAGCGACCAGGTCAAGCCAACCAGCTAGCAAGCCGGCAGGCCAAAGGTCCCCCAGTTGACAACACAAGACAAGAAACAGAGACAAAAGGCAATTTAGGGGGTGAACTAGCAAGTACAAGGTGGATGGGAAAATACGGTCAGACAAACACACAACAATGCAATGCCTGCCACGCCTAAAGGGCCAGGAGGCTAGCATTCCAACAAGCCAGAAAGCCCCTCCGGCTAGCAGGCAACACAAAACTCAAAACAGTAGGAAATAATTGAAGGGGGGGAGGGTAGAATACAAGGGGGGAGGAGGGGTACAAAACAGGACAAACAAAGGGAAACTGAAATTTAAATTAAATAAGAAAGAAAAGGACCAGAGGGCCTTCAAACTCACCCTACATGTGCTGGTGCACCTGTAGTCCACCACCAGACCCACCACCTAACCCAGGACAAAAATAATAGTGAAACAATACAATAATGATTTTAAACAAAAGTAAATAGCACAATCTCCCGGGCGCCCTCCGGCCTGCGATCGCTTCTCTGATCAAGCACTGTCAAGGACAATGCACGTGATCTTAGCCAAAAGGCCGAGAAGCGATAACCCACAAATGGAACCCTGAAACCGCCGGACCCCCGGGGGTCTCGACAGACCTCAGCGGGTGGGTTGGCAAAAGCCAGCTCCTCTCTCCCTCCAACCCCCACTCACTCAACCACCCAACCAACCACCCACCCACCCACCCACCCACCCACCGTTTCCCTGGCAACAAACAGGCAGGTGTTTTTTGGAAAAAGTCGCTAATGCGTCTTTAAGTCACTATCCTGGCCCATCTCTGTCAATTTCTCTTGAAACAAGATACCGGGCTCTGCAAGAAGCAAAGCCGCTCCAAAAATACGTTGAACTCGTAAGTGTTCCTCTCCACGGAAGTCTTTAGTAAAAGGCGAAAGGCTTGTGCGTAATGAAGAGAAACCAGAGTCATATGGAAGTCAAGAGGTCGGGGCCCGAGACACACTCTGTGCACTCTAGGCAGGGTTCCCGCGGGTGCTCCCGGAACCCACTCTTCCAAGTTTTCGAGGGCTGTCTGTGGATAAAAAGAAGGTCACAGACACAGAGGCACAGAGAGAGAGAGAGAGAGAGAGAGAGAGAGAGAGAGAGAGAGAGAGATAGAGAGAGAGAGACACACACACACACACAATCCTGGCCCCAATTCTTTTTTAAATTTTTTTTTTAAGTAAAATGGCGGGAAACGGGGGACCCCATTGAAGGGCGCTTCGCCTTTCTTTCAGTTTGAATGTTTCTTTCCTTCTCTTCTTCTGCTAGCCAGCTAGCTAGCTAGCTAGCTAGCCAGCTGTTTACATAGCTTTGTGAATGTGCATTTTTCCTTGACAACGGGAGAAAAGTGTTGCACCGTTCCCGGAGGTACTGCAATACCGGGTCGATACGTGGAGCGGACGGAGCAAGCCCCATTTCCGACTCCCTGTTCGAAAAATCCATTTAATATGTAGTCCCCCGATGGGGGACGTATCAGATATTAAACTGATAAGAACAGATTTTTCTTTTGGAAAAGTTTTATTGATACATTTCCTTTAAAAACAGCTCATACATTTTTTACATCATTGATACACATAAAAACGGCAACAAAGCATAAAACACAGCATTTGAAAGTTACATTTAAATTTGTTAAAAAGCACATGTTGTTAAAACCAATGAAAACAACCATGGATAAAAGTACTTTCCTTGTAAAAACATCAAATCTGTAAAAGCCATTTAAAATGTGTACTAATGATCTAACAAAGGTAAAACATTTTTAAGACATGAAAAACCATGTTAAAAAGTCACTTTGTTAAAAGGCTGTCTTCAGTCCCTTGTACAGGAGGGGGGTGAGTCTTTATCAAGCTCACCTCATCCTGCTCTTCTGAATAGATCATCGTCCCGTCCTTCGGGGCCCAGAGGAGATCCCTCGCCTAGGCGCATCGCCCTAGGCGCCGCAGCGCTGTCAGGCCGTGGCCGCCGGGACCTAGGGTGTTGTGGGGGACCCTTCGCCTGGGGTCGAGGCCCCCTTCCTTCCGTACCACCCCAGGGCTTCCGTGGCTACCATGGCCACTGCCTGGGGGGTGGTCTCTACGTTTTTCGCTACCAGCAGGTTACGGGAGGACCACAGTGCTTCCTTCAGGCACGTGAGGGTGGGCCAGAGCTTGGTGAAGGCCTTCGATGGAATGGGCCTTCGGCCCACCCCATACAGCACGAGCTGAGGTGTTAGGTCCTCCCCTGCTGGCAGACACGAGGTGATCAGGGGGCCTGCTTCCTTCCACAGGTCCCTGGCGGCTCTGCACTCCCAGAGCATGTGCCTCACCGACTCTTCTTGGCCGCAGCCTGGTCGGGGGCACGCGGATGTCCTCACCATGCCCCGTGAGTGCATAACGGCCCTGACCGGGAGGATCTCGTGGGCGACCATCCAGGACAGGTCCCGATGCCGATTCTGGAGAGCAGGATGGGCCACGTTGCGCCAAACCGTTGTGGGCTCACCTATAGCGAGCCCGCGCACTGGACACACTGGTTCCCGATCCTGCACAAGAGAGAGAAGAGAGCGGTGTTTTCTTAAAACCGTGACTGTTTCTTTTTCCAGTTTAAAATGTCTTAAAAACTTCTGGAGCTGGGCGTAGTGCGGGGGTAGCAGGAAAGAGACTGGGGCTCGCAGGTCGACTGGGATCAGCCTCAGAGTCCTGAGGTAAGATCCCAGCCAGAACCGTGCGAGGGCCTGGGTCTTGTTGTTGACCGGGGAGGTGGCAAGAGTCAGATGTAACGCTGTGTAGCGGCTGCCCAGGAACAAGTAGAGGTCAGGCAAGCCTTTCCCCCCCTTGGACCTGGGCCTCTTGACCACCTCCCTCCTCAGCCTCTCCCACTTGCCTCCCCACAGGAAGTAAAAAAGCGTCCGCTCCAGGTCTAAAATGCTCCTTCGAGAGGGAATAAAAACAGAACTGATTAATAAAAGCACAGGTAAAATCACAGCTTTAATGAATAAAACCTTGCCCTCAAAAGTCAGCTGTCGTAGTCCCCAAAAACCCAGTCTCTGTCTTACCGTCCCCAGGATTCCGCTCCAGTTACCGCTCCCTCCTCCCCCCCGGTCAAACTTTACCCCCAGTAACCTTATGTCCGTCAGTTTAACTGTCAGAGGTAGTCTGGTCAAGTCTGGGTCTGCCCACGGTCCGAAGAATTGGGCCTCTGTCTTGTCTCTGTTCAGTCTCGCCCCAGAGGCTCGTCCGTACCAGTCAGTCCTGTCCAGAGTCCTGTCGACGGATAAAAGGTTGGTACATAAAATGTTGACGTCGTCCATGTAAAAGACGCACTTGGCGGTCATCCCCCCACTCCCCGGGATACCCACCCCACTGATCCCTTGGTCCCTTCTCAAGACCTGTGCCAGTGGTTCAATACAGGCCACGAACAGAAGGGGAGATAACGGACAGCCCTGACGGACGCCGCAGTGTACTCCCACTGCTTTTGACAGATGCCCATTTACAAGGATTTTGCTGGTGATGTCCCCGTACAGCAGTCCCACCCAAGCTAAGAACCTGTCCGGGAAACCCATTTTTTGCAGTACCTTAAAGAGGTACTGGTGCGAGACCCGATCAAAGGCTTTTTCAAAATCTAAATTTAGGACTACAAGCCGCATGTTTCTGTCTCTCGCATAACAGATGGCATCTCGATAAGAACAGATTTTTTTCTTTTGGAAAAGTTTTATTGACACATTTCCTTTAAAAACAGCTCATACATTTTTTACATCATTGATACACATAAAAACGTCAACAAAGCATAAAACACAGCATTTGAAAGTTACATTTAAATTTCTTAAAAAGTACATGTTGTTAAAACCAATGAAAACAATAATGGATAAAAGTACTTTCCTTGTAAAAACATCAAATCTGTAAAAGCCATTTAAAATGTGTACTAATGATCTAACAAAGGTAAAACATTTTTAAGACATGAAAATATGTTAGAAAGTCACTTTGTTAAAAGGCTGTCTTCAGTCCCTTGTACAGGAGGGGGGTGAGTCTTTATCAAGCTCACCTCATCCTGCTCTTCTGAATAGATCATCGTCCCGTCCTTCGGGGCCCAGAGGAGATCCCTCCCCTAGGCGCATCGCCCTAGGCGCCGCAGCGCTGTCAGGCCGTGGCCGCCGGGACCTAGGGTGTTGTGGGGGACCCTTCGCCTGGGGTCGAGGCCCCCTTCCTTCCGTACCACCCCAGGGCTTCCGTGGCTACCATGGCCACTGCCTGGGGGGTGGTCTCTACGTTTTTCGCTACCAGCAGGCTACGGGAGGACCACAGTGCTTCCTTCAGGCACGTGAGGGTGGGCCAGAGCTTGGTGAAGGCCTTTGATGGAATGGACCTTCGGCCCACCCCATACAGCACGAGCTGAGGTGTTAGGTCCTCCCCTGCTGGCAGACACGAGGTGATCAGGGGGCCTGCTTCCTTCCACAGGTCCCTGGCGGCTCTGCACTCCCAGAGCATGTGCCTCACCGACTCTTCTTGGCCGCAGCCTGGTCGGGGGCACGCGGATGTCCTCGCCATGCCCCGTGAGTGCATAACGGCCCTGACCGGGAGGATCTCGTGGGCGACCATCCAGGACAGGTCCCGATGCCGATTCAGGAGAGCAGGATGGGCCACGTTGCGCCAAACCGTTGTGGGCTCACCTATAGCGAGCCCGCGCACTGGACACACTGGTTCCCGATCCTGCACAAGAGAGAGAAGAGAGCGGTGTTTTGTTAAAACCGTGACTGTTTCTTTTTCCAGTTTAAAATGTCTTAAAAACTTCTGGAGCTGGGCGTAGTGCGGGGGTAGCAGGAAAGAGACTGGGGCTCGCAGGTCGACTGGGATCAGCCTCAGAGTCCTGAGGTAAGATCCCAGCCAGAACCGTGCGAGGGCCTGGGTCTTGTTGTTGACCGGGGAGGTGGCAAGAGTCAGATGTAACGCTGTGTAGCGGCTGCCCAGGAACAAGTAGAGGTCAGGCAAGCCTTTCCCCCCCTTGGACCTGGGCCTCTTGACCACCTCCCTCCTCAGCCTCTCCCACTTGCCTCCCCACAGGAAGTAAAAAAGCATCCGCTCCAGGTCTAAAATACTCCTTCGAGGGGGGATAAAAACAGAACTGATTAATAAAAGCACAGGTAAAATCACAGCTTTAATGATTAAAACCTTGCCCTCAAAAGTCAGCTGTCGTAGTCCCCAAAAACCCAGTCTCTGTCTTACCGTCCCCAGGATTCCGCTCCAGTTACCGCTCCCTCCTCCCCCCCGGTCAAACTTTACCCCCAGTACCCTTATGTCCGTCAGTTTAACTGTCAGAGGTAGTCTGGTCAAGTCTGGGTCTGCCCACGGTCCGAAGAATTGGGCCTCTGTCTTGTCTCTGTTCAGTCTCGCCCCAGAGGCTCGTCCGTACCAGTCAGTCCTGTCCAGAGTCCTGTCGACGGATAAAAGGTCGGTACATAAAATGTTGACGTCGTCCATGTAAAAGACGCACTTGGCGGTCATCCCCCCACTCCCCGGGATACCCACCCCACTGATCCCTTGGTCCCTTCTCAAGACCTGTGCCAGTGGTTCAATACAGGCCACGAACAGAAGGGGAGATAACGGACAGCCCTGACGGACGCCGCAGTGTACTCCCACTGCTTTTGACAGATGCCCATTTACAAGGATTTTGCTGGTGATGTCCCCGTACAGCAGTCCCACCCTAGCTAAGAACCTGTCCGGGAAACCCATTTTTTGCAGTACCTTAAAGAGGTACTGGTGCGAGACCCGATCAAAGGCTTTTTCAAAATCTAAATTTAGGACTACAAGCCGCATGTTTCTGTCTCTCGCATAACAGATGGCATCTCGGATCAGTATCAGGCTGTCCGTGATCTTCCTTCCGGGCACGGCACAGGTTTGGTCCGGGTGGATCACCTCCCCTAAGACAGAAGACATTTTGAGTGTTAAAACCTTGGTAAAAAGTTTACAATCAAAGTTTAAAAGGGTAATCGGTCTCCAGTTTTTCAGGTCCGTCCTGTCGTTTTTCTTGTGTAAAAGAGTCACGATCCCCACTCTAAAACTGTCGGGTAGTCTGTCGAGGTGTTCGAAGTCAGTAAAAACAGTCAGAAGTTCGTCGGCTAAAACATCCCAAAAGGTCAGATAAAACTCAAAAGGGAGGCCGTCCTCCCCCGGTGATTTACCCCTCTTAAAACGTTTCAGTCCTTGGTCGATTTCTGTCCTCGTCAGGTCTTTTTTCAGGTCGTCTGTATTGGGTAAGGTCTTGTCGATGTATGTTAAAAGGTCCCCCATTGTTCCCTCGCACACATCTTTTACCCCAAACAGTTCCCCATAAAAGTCCTCGACCACTTCCTTTATTCCCTCTGTGTCTGTTTTTAAATCCCCGTCCTTGTTTCTCAATCCTGTCATAATCCTACCCTTACTAATTATTTTCTTAAAAAAGTACCTAGTGCACTTCTCCCCCTCTTCTAATTCCCTTTCCTTGCTTCTTAAAATAACCCCCTTGCTTCTCTGTTCTGCTAAAAGTGCCATTTCCTTCTTTACTTCTTTAATTTCTTGGTTAAAATCAAGGCCCTGTTGGCATAGGTTAAAATACCTTTCCAGTCGCTTTTGCAGTCCCACCATGCGTCTATCTTTTTCTCTGCTTTTTTCCTTTCCTATCTCTCTAAAGAAGGTCCTTGTCCTTCCCTTCACCATTTCCCACCACTGTGCTCGCGTGTCAAAGAAGTCCTGTAGCGTCTGCCACTGGCTGAACTGCTCTCTGTACTGACTAACTACTCTATCATCTTCTAGAAGGGAGCAGTTCAGTTTCCAGGGCCCTCTTCCCACAGTCACACCCGAAGATAGTGAAAGGGTGCACGTCAGCATTACGTGGTCTGAGAAGAAAGCAGGGGTTATTCTAGCATCAGTTGGGGGACAGTCCCGGGTAAACAGATAATCAATGCGAGAGGCTCTGGTGCCATCACCACTGGTCCAGGTGAAGCCCTCCTCTCTTGGATGCAGGGTTTTAAAACAGTCAGTCAGTTTAAAATCCCTGCAGAGCCCTTGCAATAAAACACTTGACCTTTCTACCTTAAAATCCCCTCCTGCCCCTCTCCTGTCTGCTCTGCTTAAAACACAATTAAAATCCCCACCCACCACTAGAGGATCCCTCCCTAGCATGTGGGACTGCAGGTCCTCTAAAAGTGCACACCGGTCATGTTTATCGTTAAAACCATACACGTTTAGCACGTTAAAATCCCTCCCCATAAAAGTACAGTTGGCTAAAAGAGCACGCCCACCTACCACCACCGTGCTCCCCTTCACCACCACCTGTGGGGTCTTGATTAAAATGGCAACACCGTCGTTCTTGTTAAAATTGGAACCACTCCAAATGGAGGGCCCGTGCCGCCACTTGTCCTCCCATTTCCTGTAAGAGGATAAAAAGGGTAGACCACACTCCTGTAGTAAAAACACATCAGAGTTAAACCTTTCTAAAAAGGATAAAACCGACTGTGCTCTTGTTGCTGTCTTTACGCTCCTCACGTTTATAGTGGTGATTTTAAAAGCCATAAAAGGGGTGAGTAAAAACAGTGCTAGAAGAAAAGCCATTGAAAAGTTAAAAGGGGGTTAGTCTTCAGGGACTTTCTCTCTCTCCCTCCGGGGTAAGGGGGTTTGGAAGGGAGAGGAGGTTAAAACAGGACTTAAAAAGGAGACTTGATTGGGGGAGTTGGAGGGGAAGGTTCTGGGTTCTTCCTCCCCCTGGGAGCTCTCCCACTCCACCTTTCCCTTTTTCTCCTCACCCTGTTCGGGGTCAGAGAGCTCCTCAGCGTTTATTTTACGTACGGGGAGGTGTTCCTTCAGACTCTCCCCCTCCTCTCCCGTACCTTCTGACACAGTCTCCATGGTGCTTTCCGACACCGACCCTATGATGTCTGACCCACTTGGGGAGCTTTCGCTGAACATCTCTCCGGAGCCGTCTTTCTCGGCCCTTTCTCCTTCAGGGGTCACATTAGTCTGGGGCAGGGGGATTGGGGTGGGGAGGGTTTTGTCCTCTCCTCCCACTTCTTCCACCACTGCACCTTCCGCGCCCTCCACTACAGCCACCACCACCGGCTCCACCACTGTCTCCTCTACCACCACTACCGGCTCCACTACTGCCTCCTCCTCCACCACCAGCTCCTCCGCTACCACCTCGGCAACTGCCGTTCCAGCCCTCTGGCGCTCGAAAGCCCGGTCCGCGGCCGCCCACTCCCTCCTTCCAGCCTTGGCCCTGTTGGCCCAGGAGGAGGGGCAGTCGCGGATGAGTTGGGACCGCTCGCCACAGAGGTTGCACGACCTTCCGTTCGTGCACTCCTCGTAGCGGTGGCCCACCTCCCGGCACTTCATGCAGACGACCTTCTGACAGGCGTCTGCAAGGTGGCCATGTTCACCACACTTACGGCACAGCTTGGGCTGGTCCTGGTAGTGAACATGGCCCCTGTTCTCTCCGAGGACTATGGTGGATGGGATGGCTTTCAACCCACCATAGCCCCCAGGGTCCTCCCTTTGCTGGACAGTGACCCTCCAGGCCCCTGTCCAGATCCCATCCAGGTCTTTTACCTGGATCAGGGGACCCTTCACGTTGCAGTACCTGCCCAGCCATACTGCAACGTCCTCCGGCTGTACGGTTTCATTGTACATACGGACAATAACGGTTTTAATGCTATTATCCGTCAGCTTGGTCACCTCAAACATCGCTGTGAGGGACCCCTGGGTGTCCAGGGCGTTCTGGAGTTTCCCCCAGAACTCCCTCAGGAAGCTGGCGTTGGCAAAACTGACATCGAAGCCCTTCCTATAGGGGAGGGCTAAGATGCAGTTTACCTGCGCGGGATGAAAGCCGAGCTCTTTCTGGAGGAATTTTCTGGAGAAATCCAATCGGGATAGCTCCATTATTTTTCCTCCCCTCTCCTTTAGAAGGAGGCGCACTGCATGGTGCCTCCTCATGCCAGCCTGTGCTGCTGACATGATGGAGGCCCACTCCCTTTACAGCCCAACACCAGTGAGAGGGGAGGGGAGGGGAGGGGAGGGGGAAGGGAAGGGGAAAGGGAGAGGAAGGGGTGTAAAACAGCCAAGGAACTAGCAGGCTCAGCCAGACTGTGCTGAACAGGGCCTACCAGTACCACGGGACACACAACAAACTATCTAGCACAGCACCAAACTAATCTTATCAACAATGGGGAGGGACACAAGGAGGGATTTTTTATTTTTTTTTGTGTGTAATTTTTTAGGCACGAAGGGGAAGGACAATAATGAACAAAACAAACAAAAACGGGGGGGGGGGGGGGACACTAACAAACAAACAAATTTAGGTAAGGGGAATTAAGGGGATAACAAAAAGGAATACTGACCAACACAACACCTGCCAAACTTGAGGGCCGAGAGAGCTAGCAGGCCTCACCAGCAGGCCAGGCCAAGCCAACCAGCTAGCAAGCAAGCCTCACCAGTAGGCCAGGCCAAGCCAACCAGCTAGCAAGCAAGCCTCACCAGTAGGCCAGGCCAAGCCAACCAGCTAGCAAGCCTCACCAGTAGGCCAGGCCAAGCCAACCAGCTAGCAAGCCTCACCAGCAGACCAGGTCAAGCCAACCAGCTAGCAAGCCGGCAGGCCAAAGGTCCCCCAGTTGACAACACAAGACAAGAAACAGAGACAAAAGGCAATTTAGGGGGTGAACTAGCAAGTACAAGGTGGATGGGAAAACACGGTCAGACAAACACACAACAATGCAATGCCTGCCACGCCTAAAGGGCCAGGAGGCTAGCGTTCCAACAAGCCAGAAAGCCCCTCCGGCTAGCAGGCAACACAAAACTAAAAACAGTAGGAAATAATTGAAGGGGGGGAGGGTAGGATACAAGGGGGAGGAGAGGTACAAAACAGGACAAACAAGGGGAAACTGAAATTTAAATTAAGTAAGAAAGAAAAGGACCAGAGGGCCTTTAAACTCACCCTACAGGTGCTGGTGCACCTGTAGTCCACCACCAGACCCACCACCTAACCCAGGACAAAAATAATAGTGAAACAATACAATAATGATTTTAAACAAAAGTAAATAGCACAATCTCCCGGGCGCCCTCCGGCCTGCGATCGCTTCTCTGATCAAGCACTGTCAAGGACAATGCACGTGATCTTAGCCAAAAGGCTGAGAAGCGATAACCCACAAATGGAACCCTGAAACCGCCGGACCCCCGGGGGTCTCGACAGACCTCAGCGGGTGGGTTGGCAAAAGCCAGCTCCTCTCTCCCTCCAACCCCCACTCACTCAACCACCCAACCACCCACCCACCCACCCACCCACCCACCCACCGTTTCCCTGGCAACAAACAGGCAGGTGTTTTTTGGAAAAAGTCGCTAATGCGTCTTTAAGTCACTATCCTGGCCCATCTCTGTCAATTTCTCTTGAAACAAGATACCGGGCTCTGCAAGAAGCAAAGCCGCTCCAAAAATACGTTGAACTCGTAAGTGTTCCTCTCCACGGAAGTCTTTAGTAAAAGGCGAAAGGCTTGTGCGTAATGAAGAGAAACCAGAGTCATATGGAAGTCAAGAGGTCGGGGCCCGAGACACACTCTGTGCACTCTAGGCAGGGTTCCCGCGGGTGCTCCCGGAACCCACTCTTCCAAGTTTTCGAGGGCTGTCTGTGGATAAAAAGAAGGTCACAGACACAGAGGCACAGAGAGAGAGAGAGAGAGAGAGAGAGAGAGAGAGAGCGAGAGAGAGAGAGAGAGACACACACACACACACAATCCTGGCCCCAATTCTTTTTTTTTTTTTTTTAAGTAAAATGGCGGGAAACGGGGGACCCCATTGAAGGGCGCTTCGCCTTTCTTTCAGTTTGAATGTTTCTTTCCTTCTCTTCTTCTGCTAGCCAGCTAGCTAGCTAGCTAGCTAGCCAGCTGTTAACATAGCTTTGTGAATGTGCATTTTTCCTTGACAACGGGAGAAAAGTGTTGCACCGTTCCCGGAGGTACTGCAATACCGGGTCGATGCGTGGAGCGGACGGAGCAAGCCCCATTTCCGACTCCCTGTTCGAAAAATCCATTTAATATGTAGTCCCCCGATGGGGGACGTATCAGATATTAAACTGATAAGAACAGATTTTTTTTTTTTTTTTTTTGGAAAAGTTTTATTGATACATTTCCTTTAAAAACAGCTCATACATTTTTTACATCATTGATACACATAAAAACGGCAACAAAGCATAAAACACAGCATTTGAAAGTTACATTTAAATTTGTTAAAAAGTACATGTTGTTAAAACCAATGAAAACAACCATGGATAAAAGTACTTTCCTTGTAAAAACATCAAATCTGTAAAAGCCATTTAAAATGTGTACTAATGATCTAACAAAGGTAAAACATTTTTAAGACATGAAAAACCATGTTAAAAAGTCACTTTGTTAAAAGGCTGTCTTCAGTCCCTTGTACAGGAGGGGGGTGAGTCTTTATCAAGCTCACCTCATCCTGCTCTTCTGAATAGATCATCGTCCCGTCCTTCGGGGCCCAGAGGAGATCCCTCCCCTAGGCGCATCGCCCTAGGCGCCGCAGCGCTGTCAGGCCGTGGCCGCGGGACCTAGGGTGTTGTGGGGGACCCTTCGCCTGGGGTCGAGGCCCCCTTCCTTCCGTACCACCCCAGGGCTTCCGTGGCTACCATGGCCACTGCCTGGGGGGTGGTCTCTACGTTTTTCGCTACCAGCAGGTTACGGGAGGACCACAGTGCTTCCTTCAGGCACGTGAGGGTGGGCCAGAGCTTGGTGAAGGCCTTCGATGGAATGGGCCTTCGGCCCACCCCATACAGCACGAGCTGAGGTGTTAGGTCCTCCCCTGCTGGCAGACACGAGGTGATCAGGGGGCCTGCTTCCTTCCACAGGTCCCTGGCGGCTCTGCACTCCCAGAGCATGTGCCTCACCGACTCTTCTTGGCCGCAGCCTGGTCGGGGGCACGCGGATGTCCTCGCCATGCCCCGTGAGTGCATAACGGCCCTGACCGGGAGGATCTCGTGGGCGACCATCCAGGACAGGTCCCGATGCCGATTCAGGAGAGCAGGATGGGCCACGTTGCGCCAAACCGTTGTGGGCTCACCTATAGCGAGCCCGCGCACTGGACACACTGGTTCCCGATCCTGCACAAGAGAGAGAAGAGAGCGGTGTTTTGTTAAGACCGTGACTGTTTCTTTTTCCAGTTTAAAATGTCTTAAAAACTTCTGGAGCTGGACGTAGTGCGGGGGTAGCAGGAAAGAGACTGGGGCTCGCAGGTCGACTGGGATCAGCCTCAGAGTCCTGAGGTAAGATCCCAGCCAGAACCGTGCGAGGGCCTGGGTCTTGTTGTTGACCGGGGAGGTGGCAAGAGTCAGATGTAACGCTGTGTAGCGGCTGCCCAGGAACAAGTAGAGGTCAGGCAAGCCTTTCCCCCCCTTGGACCTGGGCCTCTTGACCACCTCCCTCCTCAGCCTCTCCCACTTGCCTCCCCACAGGAAGTAAAAAAGCATCCGCTCCAGGTCTAAAATACTACTTCGAGGGGGGATAAAAACAGAACTGATTAATAAAAGCACAGGTAAAATCACAGCTTTACTGATTAAAACCTTGCCCTCAAAAGTCAGCTGTCGTAGTCCCCAAAAACCCAGTCTCTGTCTTACCGTCCCCAGGATTCCACTCCAGTTACCGCTCCCTCCTCCCCCCCGGTCAAACTTTACCCCCAGTACCCTTATGTCCGTCAGTTTAACTGTCAGAGGTAGTCTGGTCAAGTCTGGGTCTGCCCACGGTCCGAAGAATTGGGCCTCTGTCTTGTCTCTGTTCAGTCTCGCCCCAGAGGCTCGTCCGTACCAGTCAGTCCTGTCCAGAGTCCTGTCGACGGATAAAAGGTCGGTACATAAAATGTTGACGTCGTCCATGTAAAAGACGCACTTGGCGGTCATCCCCCCACTCCCCGGGATACCCACCCCACTGATCCCTTGGTCCCTTCTCAAGACCTGTGCCAGTGGTTCAATACAGGCCACGAACAGAAGGGGAGATAACGGACAGCCCTGACGGACGCCGCAGTGTACTCCCACTGCTTTTGACAGATGCCCATTTACAAGGATTTTGATGGTCCCACCCAAGCTAAGAACCTGTCTGGGAAACCCATTTTTTGCAGTACCTTAAAGAGGTACTGGTGCGAGACCCGATCAAAGGCTTTTTCAAAATCTAAATTTAGGACTACAAGCCGCATGTTTCTGGCTCTCGCATAACAGATGGCATCTCGGATCAGTATCAGGCTGTCCGTGATCTTCCTTCCGGGCACGGCACAGGTTTGGTCCGGGTGGAACACCTCCCCTAAAACAGAAGACATTCTGAGTGTTAAAACCTTGGTAAAAAGTTTACAATCAAAGTTTAAAAGGGTAATCGGTCTCCAGTTTTTCAGGTCCGTCCTGTCGTTTTTCTTGTGTAAAAGAGTCACGATCCCCACTCTAAAACTGTCGGGTAGTCTGTCGAGGTGTTCGAAGTCAGTAAAAACAGTCAGAAGTTCGTCGGCTAAAACATCCCAAAAGGTCAGATAAAACTCAAAAGGGAGGCCGTCCTCCCCCGGTGATTTACCCCTCTTAAAACGTTTCAGTCCTTGGTCGATTTCTGTCCTCGTCAGGTCTTTTTTCAGGTCGTCTGTATTGGGTAAGGTCTTGTCGATGTATGTTAAAAGGTCCCCCATTGTTCCCTCGCACACATCTTTTACCCCAAACAGTTCCCCATAAAAGTCCTCGACCACTTCCTTTATTCCCTCTGTGTCTGTTTTTAAAACCCCGTCCTTGTTTCTCAATCCTGTCATAATCCTACCCTTACTAATTATTTTCTTAAAAAAGTACCTAGTGCACTTCTCCCCCTCTTCTAATTCCCTTTCCTTGCTTCTTAAAATAACCCCCTTGCTTCTCTGTTCTGCTAAAAGTGCCATTTCCTTCTTTACTTCTTTAATTTCTTGGTTAAAATCAAGGCCCTGTTGGCATAGGTTAAAATACCTTTCCAGTCGCTTTTGCAGTCCCACCATGCGTCTTATCTTTTTCTCTGCTTTTTTCCATTCCTATCTCTCTAAAGAAGGTCCTTGTCCTTCCCTTCACCATTTCCCACCACTGTGCTCGCGTGTCAAAGAAGTCCTGTAGCGTCTGCCACTGGCTGAACTGCTCTCTGTACTGACTAACTACTCTATCATCTTCTAGAAGGGAGCAGTTCAGTTTCCAGGGCCCTCTTCCCACAGTCACACCCGAAGATAGTGAAAGGGTGCACGTCAGCATTACGTGGTCTAAGAAGAAAGCAGGGGTTATTCTAGCATCAGTTGGGGGACAGTCCCGGGTAAACAGATAATCAATGCGAGAGGCTCTGGTGCCATCACCACTGGTCCAGGTGAAGCCCTCCTCTCTTGGATGCAGGGTTTTAAAACAGTCAGTCAGTTTAAAATCCCTGCACAGCCCTTGCAATAAAACACTTGACCTGTCTACCTTAAAATCCCCTCCTGCCCCTCTCCTGTCTGCTCTGCTTAAAACACAATTAAAATCCCCACCCACCACTAGAGGATCCCTCCCTAGCATGTGGGACTGCAGGTCCTCTAAAAGTGCACACCGGTCATGTTTATCGTTAAAACCATACACGTTTAGCACGTTAAAATCCCTCCCCATAAAAGTACAGTTGGCTAAAAGAGCACGCCCACCTACCACCACTGTGCTCCCCTTCACCACCACCTGTGGGGTCTTGATTAAAATGGCAACACTGTCGTTCTTGTTAAAATTGGAACCACTCCAAATGGAGGGCCCGTGCCGCCACTTGTCCTCCCATTTCCTGTAAGAGGATAAAAAGGGTAGACCACACTCCTGTAGTAAAAACACATCAGAGTTAAACCTTTCTAAAAAGGATAAAACCGACTGTGCTCTTGTTGCTGTCTTTACGCTCCTCACGTTTATAGTGGTGATTTTAAAAGCCATAAAAGGGGTGAGTAAAAACAGTGCTAGAAGAAAAGCCATTGAAAAGTTAAAAGGGGGTTAGTCTTCAGGGACTTTCTCTCTCTCCCTCCGGGGTAAGGGGGTTTGGAAGGGAGAGGAGGTTAAAACAGGACTTAAAAAGGAGACTTGATTGGGGGAGTTAGAGGGGAAGGTTCTGGGTTCTTCCTCCCCCTGGGAGCTCTCCCACTCCACCTTTCCCTTTTTCTCCTCACCCTGTTCGGGGTCAGAGAGCTCCTCAGCGTTTCTTTTACGTAGGGGGAGGTGTTCCTTCAGACTCTCCCCCTCCTCTCCCGTACCTTCTGACACAGTCTCCATGGTGCTTTCCGACACCGACCCTATGATGTCTGACCCACTTGGGGAGCTTTCGCTGTACATCTCTCCGGAGCCGTCTTTCTCGGCCCTTTCTCCTTCAGGGGTCACATTAGTCTGGGGCAGGGGGATTGGGGTGGGGAGGGTTTTGTCCTCTCCTCCCACTTCTTCCACCACTGCACCTTCCGCGCCCTCCACTACAGCCACCAACACCGGCTCCACCACTGTCTCCTCTACCACCACTACCGGCTCCACTACTGCCTCCTCCTCCACCACCGGCTCCTCCACTACCACCTCGGCAACTGCCGTTCCAGCCCTCTGGCGCTCGAAAGCCCGGTCCGCGGCCGCCCACTCCCTCCTTCCAGCCTTGGCCCTGTTGGCCCAGGAGGAGGGGCAGTCGCGGATGAGGTGGGACCGCTCGCTACAGAGGTTGCACGACCTTCCGTTCGTGCACTCCTCGTAGCGGTGGCCCACCTCCCGGCACTTCATGCAGACAACCTTCTGACAGGCGTCTGCAAGGTGGCCATGTTCACCACACTTACGGCACAGCTTGGGCTGGTCCTGGTAGTGAACATGGCCCCTGTTCTCTCCGAGGACTATGGTGGATGGGATGGCTTTCAACCCATCATAGCCCCCAGGGTCCTCCCTTTGCTGGACAGTGACCCTCCAGGCTCCTGTCCAGATCCCATCAAGGTCTTTTACCTGGATCAGGGGACCCTTCACGTTGCAGTACCTGCCCAGCCATACTGCAACGTCCTCCGGCTGTACGGTTTCATTGTACATACGGACAATAACGGTTTTAATGCTATTATCCGTCAGCTTGGTCACCTCAAACATCGCTGTGAGGGACCCCTGGGTGTTCAGGGCGTTCTGGAGTTTCCCCCAGAACTCCCTCAGCAAGCTGGCGTTGGCAAAACTGACATCGAAGCCCTTCCTATAGGGGAGGGCTAAGATGCAGTTTACCTGCGGGATGAAAGCCGAGCTCTTTCTGGAGGAATTTTCTGGAGAAATCCAATCGGGATAGCTCCATTATTTTTCCTCCCCTCTCCTTTAGAAGGAGGCGCACTGCATGGTGCCTCCTCATGCCAGCCTGTGCTGCTGACATGATGGAGGCCCACTCCCTTTACAGCCCAACACCAGTGAGAGGGGAGGGGAGGGGGAAGGGAAGGGGAAAGGGAGAGGAAGGGGTGTAAAACAGCCAAGGAACTAGCAGGCTCAGCCAGACTGTGCTGAACAGGGCCTACCAGTACCACGGGACACACAACAAACTAATCTTATCAACATACCTTAAGGGAACATTTCGGCATTTCGTGTATGATCAGTGAGAAAGTCCATATTGCAAATGTACGGTCCCTTACCGGACGTCCGACATCGTTTGTAAAATTCGCGGTCGGCGTCGGGCCGTTCGGTAGGGCCGGACCTACCGGGAAGTCATCGAATGAACTTTGTCGGACGTTCGGTTTCCGTTTTTAAAAAAAAACAAGTTTCGGACCGTTTTTCCGCCGTCCCGGACACTCCCACCAGATGGCATACGGAATCATATGGCAATTTGGCAAAACATCACGAATCGCGACGGGGCCTTATCTCAAAAACTGAAAATATTTCGAAGCCGAAACTTGGCGAGCGTAGGGTTGGCGTAACGGGCAGTTGTCCCCGAACGGGATGGCGTCTAGGCCTCGACGGTTTTTGAGTTACGGCCATTTTTCTGGGATTAAAGGCTTAAAATGGAAGTAGAAAAATTATTTTTCCACTTCAGGTCAAAGCCAAGGAGACTCCGGTGTCAATAAAAAAAGAACCAGCCATTTATCTATCGTCATTTAAGAGAAACGGAACAATGACAAATTGGTGATGGTCACAAATAGGCGTTTTTTTTTTTCAACGGTTACAGATCCAGTTGCAGGGTGTTCATACAAATCTTTTTAAAGTGTGCTGCGGAGCTCTGCGACATTTCTGTGATTTTCTATGATTTTCTGAAATAACACAATAACCGACCATTAGAATAGTAGGCCCAAAATGAAGCCTGCACCACAATGTCATTTGCTTTTGAGTGACAGTGAGAGAACCGTTAGGGTGGAAAGAAAAATTCCACCACATGAATACAAACTGCCTGCAGTTTGATAGACATAGTGCATTCAACCCTGTGTAGATCAGTCAATTCTTAACGTAAAGACTTAAAACTCGGGATTCTGTAAGTGGCCATGTCAATCAAGACATGTGGTGATTTATAGCTTCCTGTGCCAACCGGAAGTGCCATAATTGGTGTCTCAGGGGCTGTTTCGAAGGGTTAAAAAATTCAGATCTGTCCAAAACTTCATATATGTGATTAGGCAACCCCCATGAACTGTAAATCAGTCATTTCTCCCCAAAAAAATCAAAGGAAAAAAAAATTGCACTAAAACACAACTTGGATGGAGGGACGTATTGGGGTGCGTAGAGACAGACAGTGGCTGCAATAGTTAGCTTTGTTCGAGCTAAAAAAGAACGGTCGGACCTAGAGTTCCGAAACGTTAGAAACCTGTTCTAGACCTCCGGTCGATGGTGCGTGGTGAGTTACGTGGCTCTAGACGGTTCTCGGACCGAGAAACAGCCTCGTACATTTGCAATAACTTCAATTCATTTTTGCATCACGAAAATGACGACGTTTAGAAACGTCTCAGAGACGCAAGGCTAGGTGCGTTGAAACCGGCTCGGCCCATAGAGACGGACCCCAACGTTTCTGTCCGATAGCTTGTTCAAGGACCCCGTAGCAAGGCATGGAAATAAGAGGATTTTCAGCACCAATTAGGGTTTTTCTCGGACACCAAATGACCTATCGAGCCGAAACTCAGGATTCGGGGTCGCCTCACATAGGACTTCACATAATGTCCGAACTGGACCCGCAGCTAGAACGTAACTATGTGTTTTACCTTTTTATTATGTTTTCAACTGAAGGCGCTGTGAATTATGGGCCTGCTCTGACATATGTGATAGTTGGCTACTAAATGAGTAGGAAAAAGTGGGTTTGGTGTCAATTGATATGCATTTGGTGTCATAATGACATCTAATTGACTGATGGACACTGACTTGCTAGTTGACTTTTGTACATTTGCAATATGTTTAAACGGAGAGGGACCATCACCAAAATGGCATTCTGAAATCAACACAAAAAATGGCATCACCATAGTCTCCAGACTGTGCCGAGTTCAAGGAGACGCCCCGCTTGACCGTAGCTCGTTCTGAGTGCAGCAAACTTGAAAAAAAGAAGGCCCAAAATGAAGCCTGCACCACAATGTCATTTGATTTTGGGTGGCAGTGAGAGAACCGTTAGGGTGAGAAGCACAATTCCACCACATGAATGTTCCTAAGGTCCTCCCGATCTGAACAAGCCTAACCTTGACCGTGTGGCATTAACCCTTAACAGTAAAACAGTGTTTTTTGATCTCACAGATTAC
Organism: Oncorhynchus mykiss; assembly: GCF_057628025.1. Classification (NCBI taxonomy): domain Eukaryota; kingdom Metazoa; phylum Chordata; class Actinopteri; order Salmoniformes; family Salmonidae; genus Oncorhynchus; species Oncorhynchus mykiss. Next base: position 48,111,907 of record NC_143050.1, on the reverse strand, counting down.
AGTGTCATCTCTCCCCATAGGAATACATTGCCTGCACCCCTAATTTCAACCTGAGGCCTATGTGGGTTATGAATGCCGTATGAACCTGTCTTCGGTACCAGTCCATCAGGCCACTATGAGGTCTACCTGTGTTGATTCTAAGCTTCCTGGACCAACCGGAAGTGGTTAAAATGCCCCTAAAAGTGTTTACCCATACACTGCATGCAGTTTGATAGACATAGTGCATTCAACCCTGTGTAGATCAGTAAATTCTTAACGTAAGGACTTCAAACTCAGGATTCTGTAACAGCATACCCCAATGAGGATATGTGTTGATTTATAACTTTCTGTGCCAACCGGAAGTGCCATAATTGGTGTCTCAGGGGCTGTTTCGAAGGGTTAAAAAAGTCAGATCTGTCCAAAACTTCATATATGTGATTAGGCAACCGCCATGAACTGTAAATCAGTCATTTTTCCCAAAAAAATTCAAAGGAAAAAAAAATCACACTAAAACACAACTTGGAAGGAGGGACGTATTGGGGTGCGTAGAGACAGACAGTGGCTCCAAAAGTTAGCTTTGTTGGAGCTAAAAAAGAACCGTCGGACCTAGAGTTCCGAAACTTTAGAAACCTGTTCTAGACCTCCCGTAGATGGTGCGTGGTGAGTTACGTGGCTCTAGAAGGTTCTCGGACCGAGAAACAGCCTCGTACATTTGCAATAACTTCAATTCATTTTTGCATCACGAAAATGACGACATTTAGAAATGTCCCAGAGTCGCAAGACTAGGTGCATTGCGAACGTCTCGGCCCATATAGACAGACCCCAACGTTTCTGTCCGATAGCTCATTCAAGGACCCCGTAGCAAGTCATGGAAAATAGTGGATTTTCAGCACCAATTAGGGTTTTTCTCGGACAGCAAATGACCTATCGAGCCGAAACTTGGGATTCGGGGTCGCCTCAGCTAGGCCAACACATAACATAAGAAATGGACCCGCAGCTAGAACGTAACTACGTGTTTTATGTTTTTTTTATGGTTTGAACCGAAGGCGTTGAGAATTTTGGGCCAGCTCTGAAGTATGTAATAGTTGGCTACTAAACGAGTTGGAAAAAGTGGGTTTGGTGTCAGTTTGTATCAGTTTGGTGGTCAGAATGATATCTAATTGACTGATGGACTCTTGTCCACTTGACTCTTGTACATTTGCAATATGATTCTATAGTGAAAAAACATCACCAAAAGCGACATTCTGAAATCAACCCAAACGAGCGATTGAGATGACCCAGAATCACTGCAAAGCCATCCCGAGTTCATCGGGCCAGTCAATTTCACATTCCTGCAGGATTTTTATAGCATGACAAATTCGTGATGGTACCTGCCCATTAAAACATATTGCAAATGCACAGTGACTTTGAAAAAGTAAGAAACAAAAAAAAATACATCTAAAAAATTTTGAGCATGACAAATTCGTGATGGTACCTGCCCATTGAAACATATTGCAAATGCACAGTGACTTTGAAAAAGTAAGGAAACATAAACAAAAAAACATCAACAAATGTTTTAGGTAACCAGTTGCATATTTTAGATCACAAGATGACAAAGGTATAGTTTGAGCAAAGTAAAGCTTGAATTTTGAGCATGACAAATTCGTGATGGTACCTGCCCTTTAAAACATATTGCAAATGCACAGTGACTTTGAAAAAGTAAGAAACAAAAAAAAATACATCTAAAAAATTTTGAGCATGACAAATTCGTGATGGTACCTGCCCATTGAAACATATTGCAAATGCACAGTGACTTTGAAAAAGTAAGGAAACATAAACAAATTTGTGATGGTACCTGCCCATTAAAACATATTGCAAATGCACAGTGACTTTGAAAAAGTAAGGAAACAAAAAAAAATACATCTAAAAAATTTTGAGCATGACAAATTCGTGATGGTACCTGCCCATTGAAACATATTGCAAATGCACAGTGACTTTGAAAAAGTAAGGAAACATAAACAAAAAAACATCAACAAATTTTTTGGGTAACCAGTTGCATATTTTAGATCACAAGATGACAAAGGTATAGTTTGAGCAAAGTAAAGCTTGAATTTTGAGCATGACAAATTCGTGATGGTACCTGCCCATTAAAACATATTGCAAATGCACAGTGACTTTGAAAAAGTAAGAAACAAAAAAAAATACATCTAAAAAATTTTGAGCATGACAAATTCGTGATGGTACCTGCCCATTGAAACATATTGCAAATGCACAGTGACTTTGAAAAAGTCAGGAAACATAAACAAAAAAACATCAACAAATTTTTTGGGTAACCAGTTGCATATTTTAGATCACAAGATGACAAAGGTATAGTTTGAGCAAAGTAAAGCTTGAATTTTGAGCATGACAAATTCGTGATGGTACCTGCCCATTGAAACATATTGCAAATGCACAGTGACTTTGAAAAAGTAAGGAAACATAAACAAAAAAACATCCAAAAATTTTTTGGGTAACCAGCTGCATATTTTAGATCACAAGCTTGAATTTTGAGCATGACAAATTCGTGATGGTACCTGCCCATTAAAACATATTGCAAATGCACAGTGACTTTGAAAAAGTAAGGAAACAAAAAAAAATACATCTAAAAAATTTTGAGCATGACAAATTCGTGATGGTACCTGCCCATTGAAACATATTGCAAATGCACAGTGACTTTGAAAAAGTAAGGAAACATAAACAAATTCGTGATGGTACCTGCCCATTAAAACATATTGCAAATGCACAGTGACTTTGAAAAAGTAAGGAAACAAAAAAAAATACATCTAAAAAATTTTGAGCATGACATATTCGTGATGGTACCTGCCCATTGAAACATATTGAAAATGCACAGTGACTTTGAAAAAGTAAGGAAACATAAACAAAAAAACATCAACAAATTTTTTGGGTAACCAGTTGCATATTTTAGATCACAAGATGACAAAGGTATAGTTTGAGCAAAGTAAAGCTTGAATTTATAGCATGACAAATTCGTGATGGTACCTGCCCATTAAAACATATTGCAAATGCACAGTGACTTTGAAAAAGTAAGGAAACAAAAAAAAATACATCTAAAAAATTTTGAGCATGACAAATTCGTGATGGTACCTGCCCATTGAAACATATTGCAAATGCACAGTGACTTTGAAAAAGTAAGGAAACATAAACAAATTCGTGATGGTACCTGCCCATTAAAACATATTGCAAATGCACAGTGACTTTGAAAAAGTAAGGAAACAAAAAAAAATACATCTAAAAAATTTTGAGCATGACAAATTCGTGATGGTACCTGCCCATTGAAACATATTGCAAATGCACAGTGACTTTGAAAAAGTAAGGAAACATAAACAAAAAAACATCAACAAATTTTTTGGGTAACCAGTTGCATATTTTAGATCACAAGATGACAAAGGTATAGTTTGAGCAAAGTAAAGTTTGAATTTTGAGCATGACAAATTCGTGATGGTACCTGCCCATTAAAACATATTGCAAATGCACAGTGACTTTGAAAAAGTAAGGAAACAAAAAAAAATACATCTAAAAAATTTTGAGCATGACAAATTCGTGATGGTACCTGCCCATTGAAACATATTGCAAATGCACAGTGACTTTGAAAAAGTAAGGAAACATAAACAAATTCGTGATGGTACCTGCCCATTAAAACATATTGCAAATGCACAGTGACTTTGAAAAAGTAAGGAAACAAAAAAAAATACATCTAAAAAATTTTGAGCATGACAAATTCGTGATGGTACCTGCCCATTGAAACATATTGCAAATGCACAGTGACTTTGAAAAAGTAAGGAAACATAAACAAAAAAACATCAACAAATTTTTTGGGTAACCAGTTGCATATTTTAGATCACAAGATGACAAAGGTATAGTTTGAGCAAAGTAAAGTTTGAATTTTGAGCATGACAAATTCGTGATGGTACCTGCCCATTAAAACATATTGCAAATGCACAGTGACTTTGAAAAAGTAAGGAAACAAAAAAAAATACATCTAAAAAATTTTGAGCATGACAAATTCGTGATGGTACCTGCCCATTGAAACATATTGCAAATGCACAGTGACTTTGAAAAAGTAAGGAAACATAAACAAATTCGTGATGGTACCTGCCCATTAAAACATATTGCAAATGCACAGTGACTTTGAAAAAGTAAGGAAACAAAAAAAAATACATCTAAAAAATTTTGAGCATGACAAATTCGTGATGGTACCTGCCCATTGAAACATATTGCAAATGCACAGTGACTTTGAAAAAGTAAGGAAACATAAACAAAAAAACATCAACAAATTTTTTGGGTAACCAGTTGCATATTTTAGATCACAAGATGACAAAGGTATAGTTTGAGCAAAGTAAAGTTTGAATTTTGAGCATGACAAATTCGTGATGGTACCTGCCCATTAAAACATATTGCAAATGCACAGTGACTTTGAAAAAGTAAGGAAACAAAAAAAAATACATCTAAAAAATTTTGAGCATGACAAATTCGTGATGGTACCTGCCCATTGAAACATATTGCAAATGCACAGTGACTTTGAAAAAGTAAGGAAACATAAACAAATTCGTGATGGTACCTGCCCATTAAAACATATTGCAAATGCACAGTGACTTTGAAAAAGTAAGGAAACAAAAAAAAATACATCTAAAAAATTTTGAGCATGACAAATTCGTGATGGTACCTGCCCATTGAAACATATTGCAAATGCACAGTGACTTTGAAAAAGTAAGGAAACATAAACAAAAAAACATCAACAAATTTTTTGGGTAACCAGTTGCATATTTTAGATCACAAGATGACAAAGGTATAGTTTGAGCAAAGTAAAGTTTGAATTTTGAGCATGACAAATTCGTGATGGTACCTGCCCATTAAAACATATTGCAAATGCACAGTGACTTTGAAAAAGTAAGGAAACATAAACAAAAAAAATCAAAAAAATGTTGTTGCACATTTTAGATCATCAGTTGCACGGAGGAAAATCGTTACTTTTGACTTCCTATGACATCATATTGCAAATGGAGAAAACATATGCCTTATGCACAAGTAAAAAAAATATGATAATTAAGTATGACTAAAGTATGTTGATAAAGTTCTTATACATGTGTTATTGACACAAAAATCGAAAGAATTTTGAAAAAAGGTCCAGAAAGCACTTTTTTAAGGATGTATGAAGTTTTTTACCAAATTTTGACATTTTTGACTTTTGACTTTTGACTTCCTATGAAATCATATTCCAAATGGAGAAAACATATGCCTTATGCACAAGTAAAAAAATATATATATATATGATAATAAAGTATGACTAAAGTATGTTGATAAAGTTCTTATACATGTGTAATTGACACAAAAATCGCAAGAATTTTGAAAAACGGTCCAGAAAGCACTTTTTTAAGGATGTGTGAAGTTTTTTACCAAATTTTGACATTTTTGACTTTTGACTTTTGACTTCCTATGAAATCATATTGCAAATGGACAAAACATATGCCTTATGCGCATGTACTTAAAAAATATATATATATGATGACAAAAGTATACTCATACAGTTCTTACACATGTGTAATTGACAAAAAACTCGAAAGAATTTCGAAAAAAGGTCCAGAAAGCACTTTTTTAAGGGGTTTTAATTAATTTATTTTTTATTCTTTTTTCAAATTTTGGCTTTTGGATGTTGACTTGGGTGCCATTTGCAATATGAAAAGCCCCGGTGGAACGCACACGCCCCCTATTGGAATTTTGAAGTGTTACAATTGGCAATTGCCATATGGCATTTGCAATATACTTTGCATGAATCAACGCCAAATTGGGTGGTATTGGCCATCGTGTATATGGTTTGTCCAATGCCAATATTCCGCCATTTGTTTTTGTCCAAATCAGGGGGGTATTCCCTTACCATTGTTGATAAGATTAGTTTGGTGCTGTGCTAGATAGTTTGTTGTGTGTCCCGTGGTACTGGTAGGCCCTGTTCAGCACAGTCTGGCTGAGCCTGCTAGTTCCTTGGCTGTTTTACACCCCTTCCTCTCCCTTTCCCCTTCCCTTCCCCCTCCCCTCCCCTCTCACTGGTGTTGGGCTGTAAAGGGAGTGGGCCTCCATCATGTCAGCAGCACAGGCTGGCATGAGGAGGCACCATGCAGTGCGCCTCCTTCTAAAGGAGAGGGGAGGAAAAATAATGGAGCTATCCCGATTGGATTTCTCCAGAAAATTCCTCCAGAAAGAGCTCGGCTTTCATCCCGCGCAGGTAAACTGCATCTTAGCCCTCCCCTATAGGAAGGGCTTCGATGTCAGTTTTGCCAACGCCAGCTTCCTGGGGGTGTTCTGGGGGAAACTCCAGAACGCCCTGAACACCCAGGGGTCCCTCACAGCGATGTTTGAGGTGACCAAGCTGACGGATAATAGCATTAAAACCGTTATTGTCCGTATGTACAATGAAACCGTACAGCCGGAGGACGTTGCAGTATGGCTGGGCAGGTACTGCAACGTGAAGGGTCCCCTGATCCAGGTAAAAGACCTCGATGGGATCTGGACAGGGGCCTGGAGGGTCACTGTCCAGCAAAGGGAGGACCCTGGGGGCTATGGTGGGTTGAAAGCCATCCCATCCACCATAGTCCTCGGAGAGAACAGGGGCCATGTTCACTACCAGGACCAGCCCAAGCTGTGCCGTAAGTGTGGTGAACATGGCCACCTTGCAGACGCCTGTCAGAAGGTCGTCTGCATGAAGTGCCGGGAGGTGGGCCACCGCTACGAGGAGTGCACGAACGGAAGGTCGTGCAACCTCTGTGGCGAGCGGTCCCACCTCATCCGCGACTGCCCCTCCTCCTGGGCCAACAGGGCCAAGGCTGGAAGGAGGGAGTGGGCGGCCGCGGACCGGGCTTTCGAGCGCCAGAGGGCTGGAACGGCAGTTGCCGAGGTGGTAGTGGAGGAGCCGGTGGTGGAGGAGGAGGCAGTAGTGGAGCCGGTAGTGGTGGTAGAGGAGACAGTGGTGGAGCCGGTGGTGGTGGCTGTAGTGGAGGGCGCGGAAGGTGCAGTGGTGGAAGAAGTGGGAGGAGAGGACAAAACCCTCCCCACCCCAATCCCCCTGCCCCAGACTAATGTGACCCCTGAAGGAGAAAGGGCCGAGAAAGACGGCTCCGGAGAGATGTTCAACGAAAGCTCCCCAAGTGGGTCAGACATCATAGGGTCGGTGTCGGAAAGCACCATGGAGACTGTGTCAGAAGGTACGGGAGAGGAGGGGGAGATTCTGAAGGAACACCTCCTCCTACGTAAAATAAACGCTTGAGGAGCTCTCTGACCCCGAACAGGGTGAGGAGAAAAAGGGAAAGGTGGAGTGGGAGAGCTCCCAGGGGGAGGAAGAACCCAGAACCTTCCCCTCCAACTCCCCCAATCAAGTCTCCTTTTTAAGTCCTGTTTTAACCTCCTCTCCCTTCCAAACCCCCTTACCCCGGAGGGAGAGAGAGAAAGTCCCTGAAGACTAACCCCCTTTTAACTTTTCAATGGCTTTTCTTCTAGCACTGTTCTTACTCACCCCTTTTATGGCTTTTAAAATCACCACTATAAACGTGAGGAGCGTAAAGACAGCAACAAGAGCACAGTCGGTTTTATCCTTTTTAGAAAGGTTTAACTCTGATGTGTTTTTACTACAGGAGTGTGGTCTACCCTTTTTATCCTCTTACAGGAAATGGGAGGATAAGTGGCGGCACGGGCCCTCCATTTGGAGTGGTTACAATTTTAACAAGAACGACGGTGTTGCCATTTTAATCAAGACCCCACAGGTGGTGGTGAAGGGGAGCACAGTGGTGGTAGGTGGGCGTGCTCTTTTAGCCAACTGTACTTTTATGGGGAGGGATTTTAACGTGCTAAACGTGTATGGTTTTAACGATAAACATGACCGGTGTGCACTTTTAGAGGACCTGCAGTCCCACATGCTAGGGAGGGATCATCTAGTGGTGGGTGGGGATTTTAATTGCGTTTTAAGCAGAGCAGACAGGAGAGGGGCAGGAGGGGATTTTAAGGTAGACAGGTCAAGTGTTTTATTGCAAGGGCTGTGCAGGGATTTTAAACTGACTGACTGTTTTAAAACCCTGCATCCAAGAGAGGAGGGCTTCACCTGGACCAGTGGTGATGGCACCAGAGCCTCTCGCATTGATTATCTGTTTACCCGGGACTGTCCCCCAACTGATGCTAGAATAACCCCTGCTTTCTTCTCAGACCACGTAATGCTGACGTGCACCCTTTCACTATCTTCGGGTGTGACTGTGGGAAGAGGGCCCTGGAAACTGAACTGCTCCCTTCTAGAAGATGATAGAGTAGTTAGTCAGTACAGAGAGCAGTTCAGCCAGTGGCAGACGCTACAGGACTTCTTTGACACGCGAGCACAGTGGTGGGAAATGGTGAAGTGAAGGACAAGGAACTTCTTTAGAGAGATAGGAAAGGAAAAAAGCAGAGAAAAAGATAGACGCATGGTGGGACTGCAAAAGCGACTGGAAAGGTATTTTAACCTATGCCAACAGGGCCTTGATTTTAACCAAGAAATTAAAGAAGTAAAGAAGGAAATGGCACATTTAGCAGAACAGAGAAGCAAGGGGGTTATTTTAAGAAGCAAGGAAAGGGAATTAGAAGAAGGGGAGAAGTGCACTAGGTACTTTTTTAAGAAAATAGTTAGTAAGGGTAGGATTATGACAGGATTGAGAAACAAGGACGGGGTTTTAAAAACAGACACAGAGGGAATAAAGGAAGTGGTCGAGGACTTTTATGGGGAACTGTTTGGGGTAAAAGATGTGTGCGAGGGAACAATCGGGGACCTTTTAACACACATCGACAATACCTTACCCAATACAGACGACCTGAAAAAAGACCTGACGAGGACAGAAATCGACCAAGGACTGAAACGTTTTAAGAGGGGTAAATCACCGGGGGAGGACGGCCTCCCTTTGGAGTTTTATCTGACCTTTTGGGATGTTTTAGCCGACGAACTTCTGACTGTTTTTACTGACTTCGAACACCTCGACAGACTACCCGACAGTTTTAGAGTGGGGATCGTGACTCTTTTACACAAGAAAAACGACAGGACGGACCTGAAAAACTGGAGACCGATTACGCTTTTAAACTTTGATTGTAAACTTTTTACCAAGGTTTTAACACTCAGAATGTCTTCTGTTTTAGGGGAGGTGATCCACCCGGACCAAAACTGTGCCGTGCCCGGAAGGAAGATCACGGACAGCCTGATACTGATCCGAGATGCCATCTGTTATGCGAGAGACAGAAACATGCGGCTTGTAGTCCTAAATTTAGATTTTGAAAAAGCCTTTGATCGGGTCTCGCACCAGTACCTCTTTAAGGTACTGCAAAAAATGGGTTTCCCAGACAGGTTCTTAGCTTGGGTGGGACTGCTGTACGGGGACATCACCAGCAAAATCCTTGTAAATGGGCATCTGTCAAAAGCAGTGGGAGTACACTGCGACGTCCGTCAGGGCTGTCCGTTATCTCCCCTTCTGTTCGTGGCCTGTATTGAACCACTGGCACAGGTCTTGAGAAGGGACCAAGGGATCAGTGGGGTGGGTATCCCGGGGAGTGGGGGGATGACCGCCAAGTGCGTCTTTTACATGGACGACGTCAACATTTTATGTACCGACCTTTTATCCGTCGACAGGACTCTGGACAGGACTGACTGGTACGGACGAGCCTCTGGGGCGAGACTGAACAGAGACAAGACAGAGGCCCAATTCTTCGGACCGTGGGCAGACCCAGACTTGACCAGACTACCTCTGACAGTTAAACTGACGGACATAAGGGTACTGGGGGTAAAGTTTGACCGGGGGGGAGGAGGGAGCGGTAACTGGAGTGGAATCCTGGGGACGGTAAGACAGAGACTGGGTTTTTGGGGACTACGACAGCTGACTTTTGAGGGCAAGGTTTTAATCATTAAAGCTGTGATTTTACCTGTGCTTTTATTAATCAGTTCTGTTTTTATCCCCCCTCGAAGGAGAATTTTAGACCTGGAGCGGATGCCTTTTTACTTCCTGTGGGGAGGCAAGTGGGAGAGGCTGAGGAGAGAGGTGGTCAAGAGGCCCAGGTCCAAGGGGGGGAAAGGCTTGCCTGACCTCTACTTGTTCCTGGGCAGCCGCTACACAGCGTTACATCTGACTCTTGCCACCTCCCCGGTCAACAACAAGACCCAGGCCCTCGCACGGTTCTGGCTGGGATCTTACCTCAGGACTCTGAGGCTGATCCCAGTCGACCTGCGAGCCCCAGTCTCTTTCCTGCTACCCCCGCACTACGTCCAGCTCCAGAAGTTTTTAAGACATTTTAAACTGGAAAAAGAAACAGTCACGGTTTTAACAAAACACCGCTCTCTTCTCTCTCTTGTGCAGGATCGGGAACCAGTGTGTCCAGTGCGCGGGCTCGCTATAGGTGAGCCCACAACGGTTTGGTGCAACGTGGCCCATCCTGCTCTCCTGAATCGGCATCGGGACCTGTCCTGGATGGTCGCCCACGAGATCCTCCCGGTCAGGGCCGTTATGCACTCACGGGGCATGGCGAGGACATCCGCGTGCCCCCGACCAGGCTGCGGCCAAGAAGATTCGGTGAGGCACATGCTCTGGGAGTGCAGAGCCGCCAGGGACCTGTGGAAGGAAGCAGGCCCCCTGATCACCTCGTGTCTGCCAGCAGGGGAGGACCTAACACCTCAGCTCGTGCTGTATGGGGTGGGCCGAAAGCCCATTCCATCGAAGGCCTTCACAAAGCTCTGGCCCACCCTCACGTGCCTGAAGGAAGCACTGTGGTCCTCCCGTAACCTGCTGGTAGCGAAAAACGTAGAGACCACCCCCCAGGCAGTGGCCATGGTAGCCACGGAAGCCCTGGGGTGGTACGGAAGGAAGGGGGCCTCGACCCCAGGCGAAGGGTCCCCCACAACACCCTAGGTCCCGGCGGCCACGGCCTGACAGCGCTGCGGCGCCTAGGGCGATGCGCCTAGGGGAGGGATCTCCTCTGGGCCCCGAAGGACGGGACGATGATCTATTCAGAAGAGCAGGATGAGGTGAGCTTGATAAAGACTCACCCCCCTCCTGTACAAGGGACTGAAGACAGCCTTTTAACAAAGTGACTTTTTAACATGGTTTTTCATGTCTTAAAAATGTTTTACCTTTGTTAGATCATTAGTACACATTTTAAATGGCTTTTACAGATTTGATGTTTTTACAAGGAAAGTACTTTTATCCATGGTTGTTTTCATTGGTTTTAACAACATGTACTTTTTAACAAATTTAAATGTAACTTTCAAATGCTGTGTTTTATGCTTTGTTGCCGTTTTTATGTGTATCAATGATGTAAAAAATGTATGAGCTGTTTTTAAAGGAAATGTGTCAATAAAACTTTTCCAAAAAAAGAAAAAAAAAATCTGTTCTTATCAGTTTAATATCTGATACGTCCCCCATCGGGGGACTACGTATTAAATGGATTTTTCGAACAGGGAGTCGGAAATGGGGCTTGCTCCGTCCGCTCCACGCATCGACCCGGTATTGCAGTACCTCCGGGAACGGTGCAACACTTTTCTCCCGTTGTCAAGGAAAAATGCACATTCACAAAGCTATGTAAACAGCTGGCTAGCTAGCTAGCTAGCAGAAGAAGAGAAGGAAAGAAACATTCAAACTGAAAGAAAGGCGAAGCGCCCTTCAATGGGGTCCCCCGTTTCCCGCCATTTTACTTTAAAAAAAAGAAAAAACAGAATTGGGGCCAGGATTGTGTGTGTGTGTCTCTCTCTCTCTCTCTCTCTCTCTCTCTCTCTCTCTCTGTGCCTCTGTGTCTGTGACCTTCTTTTTATCCACAGACAGCCCTCGAAAACTTGGAAGAGTGGGTTCCGGGAGCACCCGCGGGAACCTTGCCTAGAGTGCACAGAGTGTGTCTCGGGCCCCGACC
>NC_143050.1:48082500-48092500 GCF_057628025.1 Oncorhynchus mykiss | reverse complement strand
TCTATTCGGACTGAGCAGTTTGACACCACCCCCGTCTCTCTAGGACATGGAAGTCCTGTTGCCAAAAACCAGGTTTCTGAAATCGCGCCGGTACCTGTCTGGTCGACCCGCCACTGAGTGTGTAATCCAAAACAGGCCAAATATCGATGAAGCCCTGAACCTCACAGGGCTTCAGTGCGCCCCACCATCGGGGGTCAAATTCAACAAAAACGTGATAAATCAAAAAGTACACATCCGATCTTGATGGGGTTTTTTTTGCACGAAAGTGCATAAATAGACGAGCATTTACATTCAATTAAAAACGTTTTTGTATAAAACATTTTAATAGGAAATCGTGTTTCAAGTTTTGGGAAAAAAGTGAATGTCACAGGATGCATAGGTTCCTGTGGATGCGATTTTTTTTTTACATTATGTAATTGTTGCCCATCACGAGAGAGGGTATGAGACGAAATTTGGGACCTCTAGCCCTTCGGGAAGTATTTTTAATCATTTTTTGAAAATTACAGAAATTGGTCGAAAAAATGACAGAGTCCCACTTTTCACAGCCGTGCACCTGGTGATTGAAAACGTGCATCTGGTAACCCAAAAATGCGGTTCTCAATGCGCTTGCCGGTGTTACAGATATACATGTCCGATAATGATGCACCCTACTACGGACCTTTTTCAATGGGGGCCGGCCTGAATTATTTATGGAAGGTATGATTACTTTTTTTTTCTCCGTGCAACTGGTGATTGAAAACGTGCACCTGGTCACCCAAAACACGGTTCTCTATGCGGTTAGCGGTGTTCCCGAGATTCATGTCCGATAATGATGCACCCTACTACGGACCTTTTCAATGGGGGCCGGTCCGAATTATTTATGGAAGGTATGATTTTTTTTTTCTCTCTCCGTGCAACTGGTGATTGAAAACGTGCATCTGGTAACCCAAAACACGGTTCTCTATGCGGTTAGCGGTGTTCCCGAGATTCATGTCCGATAATGATGCACCCTACTACGGACCTTTTCAATGGGGGCCGGTCCGAATTATTTATGGAAGGTATGATTTTTTTTTTCTCTCTCCGTGCAACTGGTGATTGAAAACGTGCATCTGGTAACCCAAAACACGGTTCTCTATGCGGTTAGCGGTATTCCCGAGATTCATGTCCGATAATGATGCACCCTACTACTGACCTTTTCAATGGGGGCCGGCCCGAATTATTTATGGAAGGTATGATTTTTTTTTTTTTTTTCAACACTTTTCCCCTCTTTTTCTCTCTCTGCCGGGGCCGGCCAAGAGTGCTTTATGGACGGTTTAAGACATGACTATGGATGCAAATGCTCATTTTCCTCCGTGCACCTGGTGATTGAAAACGTGCATCTGGTAACCCAAAAATTATAAAACGGTTTTAAATACTTTTACCCGTCATTCTATTGATATAGCCCGCTAGGGGAGTGCCCCACTACGGCCCTCTCTCTGTCAGGGCCGTCCTTGAGTGCTTTTTAGACACTTTAAGAAATCACGATGGATGCAGATTGCTATTAATCCTCCGTGCAACTGGTGATTGAAAACGTGCATCTGGTAACCCAAAATTTCAAATATGGTTCAAAATGAATTTAAAGGCACCCCTCTCATTGTTCCCCGCTATGGGAGCACCCCACTAAGGCCCTGTCTCGGTCGGGGCCGTCCTGAGTGCTTTATAGACACTTTAAGAAATCGCGATGGATGCAGATTGCTATTAATCCTCCGTGCAACTGGTGATTGAAAATGTGCAACTGGTGATTGAAAACGTGCACCTGGTCACCCAAAACACGGTTCTCTATGCGGTTAGCGGTGTTCCATATATTCATGTCCGCTTATGGCGCACCCTACTACGGACCTTTAGCAATGGGGGCCGGCCCGAATTATTTATGGAAGGTCTGATGATGATTTTTTTTTTTTTCCACCATCTCTTTCTCTCTCTGCCGGGGCCGGCCAAGAGTGCTTTATGGACGGTTTAAGACATGACTATGGATGCAAATGCTCATTTTCCTCCGTGCACCTGGTGATTGAAAACGTGCATCTGGTAACCCAAAAATTATAAAACGGTTTTAAATACTTTTACCCGTCATTCTATTGATATAGCCCGCTAGGGGAGTGCCCCACTACGGCCCTCTCTCTGTCAGGGCCGTCCTTGAGTGCTTTTTAGACACTTTAAGAAATCACGATGGATGCAGATTGCTATTAATCCTCCGTGCAACTGGTGATTGAAAACATGCATCTGGTAACCCAAAATTTCAAATATGGTTCAAAATGAATTTAAAGGCACCCCTCTCATTGTTCCCCGCTATGGGAGCACCCCACTAAGGCCCTGTCTCGGTCGGGGCCGTCCTGAGTGCTTTATAGACACTTTAAGAAATCGCGATGGATGCAGATTGCTATTAATCCTCCGTGCAACTGGTGATTGAAAATGTGCAACTGGTGATTGAAAACGTGCACCTGGTCACCCAAAACACGGTTCTCTATGCGGTTAGCGGTGTTCCATATATTCATGTCCGCTTATGGCGCACCCTACTACGGACCTTTAGCAATGGGGGCCGGCCCGAATTATTTATGGAAGGTCTGATGATGATTTTTTTTTTTTTCCACCATCTCTTTCTCTCTCTGCCGGGGCCGGCCAAGAGTGCTTTATGGACGGTTTAAGACATGACTATGGATGCAAATGCTCATTTTCCTCCGTGCACCTGGTGATTGAAAACGTGCATCTGGTAACCCAAAAATTATAAAACGGTTTTAAATACTTTTACCCGTCATTCTATTGATATAGCCCGCTAGGGGAGTGCCCCACTACGGCCCTCTCTCTGTCAGGGCCGTCCTTGAGTGCTTTTTAGACACTTTAAGAAATCACGATGGATGCAGATTGCTATTAATCCTCCGTGCAACTGGTGATTGAAAACGTGCATCTGGTAACCCAAAATTTCAAATATGGTTCAAAATGAATTTAAAGGCACCCCTCTCATTGTTCCCCGCTATGGGAGCACCCCACTAAGGCCCTGTCTCGGTCGGGGCCGTCCTGAGTGCTTTATAGACACTTTAAGAAATCGCGATGGATGCAGATTGCTATTAATCCTCCGTGCAACTGGTGATTGAAAATGTGCAACTGGTGATTGAAAACGTGCACCTGGTCACCCAAAACACGGTTCTCTATGCGGTTAGCGGTGTTCCATATATTCATGTCCGCTTATGGCGCACCCTACTACGGACCTTTAGCAATGGGGGCCGGCCCGAATTATTTATGGAAGGTCTGATGATGATTTTTTTTTTTTTCCACCATCTCTTTCTCTCTCTGCCGGGGCCGGCCAAGAGTGCTTTATGGACGGTTTAAGACATGACTATGGATGCAAATGCTCATTTTCCTCCGTGCACCTGGTGATTGAAAACGTGCATCTGGTAACCCAAAAATTATAAAACGGTTTTAAATACTTTTACCCGTCATTCTATTGATATAGCCCGCTAGGGGAGTGCCCCACTACGGCCCTCTCTCTGTCAGGGCCGTCCTTGAGTGCTTTTTAGACACTTTAAGAAATCACGATGGATGCAGATTGCTATTAATCCTCCGTGCAACTGGTGATTGAAAACGTGCATCTGGTAACCCAAAATTTCAAATATGGTTCAAAATGAATTTAAAGGCACCCCTCTCATTGTTCCCCGCTATGGGAGCACCCCACTAAGGCCCTGTCTCGGTCGGGGCCGTCCTGAGTGCTTTATAGACACTTTAAGAAATCGCGATGGATGCAGATTGCTATTAATCCTCCGTGCAACTGGTGATTGAAAATGTGCAACTGGTGATTGAAAACGTGCACCTGGTCACCCAAAACACGGTTCTCTATGCGGTTAGCGGTGTTCCATATATTCATGTCCGCTTATGGCGCACCCTACTACGGACCTTTAGCAATGGGGGCCGGCCCGAATTATTTATGGAAGGTCTGATGATGATTTTTTTTTTTTTCCACCATCTCTTTCTCTCTCTGCCGGGGCCGGCCAAGAGTGCTTTATGGACGGTTTAAGACATGACTATGGATGCAAATGCTCATTTTCCTCCGTGCACCTGGTGATTGAAAACGTGCATCTGGTAACCCAAAAATTATAAAACGGTTTTAAATACTTTTACCCGTCATTCTATTGATATAGCCCGCTAGGGGAGTGCCCCACTACGGCCCTCTCTCTGTCAGGGCCGTCCTTGAGTGCTTTTTAGACACTTTAAGAAATCACGATGGATGCAGATTGCTATTAATCCTCCGTGCAACTGGTGATTGAAAACGTGCATCTGGTAACCCAAAATTTCAAATATGGTTCAAAATGAATTTAAAGGCACCCCTCTCATTGTTCCCCGCTATGGGAGCACCCCACTAAGGCCCTGTCTCGGTCGGGGCCGTCCTGAGTGCTTTATAGACACTTTAAGAAATCGCGATGGATGCAGATTGCTATTAATCCTCCGTGCAACTGGTGATTGAAAATGTGCAACTGGTGATTGAAAACGTGCACCTGGTCACCCAAAACACGGTTCTCTATGCGGTTAGCGGTGTTCCATATATTCATGTCCGCTTATGGCGCACCCTACTACGGACCTTTAGCAATGGGGGCCGGCCCGAATTATTTATGGAAGGTCTGATGATGATTTTTTTTTTTTTCCACCATCTCTTTCTCTCTCTGCCGGGGCCGGCCAAGAGTGCTTTATGGACGGTTTAAGACATGACTATGGATGCAAATGCTCATTTTCCTCCGTGCACCTGGTGATTGAAAACGTGCATCTGGTAACCCAAAAATTATAAAACGGTTTTAAATACTTTTACCCGTCATTCTATTGATATAGCCCGCTAGGGGAGTGCCCCACTACGGCCCTCTCTCTGTCAGGGCCGTCCTTGAGTGCTTTTTAGACACTTTAAGAAATCACGATGGATGCAGATTGCTATTAATCCTCCGTGCAACTGGTGATTGAAAACGTGCATCTGGTAACCCAAAATTTCAAATATGGTTCAAAATGAATGTAAAGGCACCCCTCTCATTGTTCCCCGCTATGGGAGAACCCCACTAAGGCCCTGTCTCGGTCGGGGCCGTCCTGAGTGCTTTATAGACACTTTAAGAAATCGCGATGGATGCAGATTGCTATTAATCCTCCGTGCAACTGGTGATTGAAAATGTGCAACTGGTGATTGAAAACGTGCACCTGGTCACCCAAAACACGGTTCTCTATGCGGTTAGCGGTGTTCCATATATTCATGTCCGCTTATGGCGCACCCTACTACGGACCTTTAGCAATGGGGGCCGGCCCGAATTATTTATGGAAGGTCTGATGATGATTTTTTTTTTTTTCCACCATCTCTTTCTCTCTCTGCCGGGGCCGGCCAAGAGTGCTTTATGGACGGTTTAAGACATGACTATGGATGCAAATGCTCATTTTCCTCCGTGCACCTGGTGATTGAAAACGTGCATCTGGTAACCCAAAAATTATAAAACGGTTTTAAATACTTTTACCCGTCATTCTATTGATATAGCCCGCTAGGGGAGTGCCCCACTACGGCCCTCTCTCTGTCAGGGCCGTCCTTGAGTGCTTTTTAGACACTTTAAGAAATCACGATGGATGCAGATTGCTATTAATCCTCCGTGCAACTGGTGATTGAAAACGTGCATCTGGTAACCCAAAATTTCAAATATGGTTCAAAATGAATTTAAAGGCACCCCTCTCATTGTTCCCCGCTATGGGAGCACCCCACTAAGGCCCTGTCTCGGTCGGGGCCGTCCTGAGTGCTTTATAGACACTTTAAGAAATCGCGATGGATGCAGATTGCTATTAATCCTCCGTGCAACTGGTGATTGAAAATGTGCAACTGGTGATTGAAAACGTGCACCTGGTCACCCAAAACACGGTTCTCTATGCGGTTAGCGGTGTTCCATATATTCATGTCCGCTTATGGCGCACCCTACTACGGACCTTTAGCAATGGGGGCCGGCCCGAATTATTTATGGAAGGTCTGATGATGATTTTTTTTTTTTTCCACCATCTCTTTCTCTCTCTGCCGGGGCCGGCCAAGAGTGCTTTATGGACGGTTTAAGACATGACTATGGATGCAAATGCTCATTTTCCTCCGTGCACCTGGTGATTGAAAACGTGCATCTGGTAACCCAAAAATTATAAAACGGTTTTAAATACTTTTACCCGTCATTCTATTGATATAGCCCGCTAGGGGAGTGCCCCACTACGGCCCTCTCTCTGTCAGGGCCGTCCTTGAGTGCTTTTTAGACACTTTAAGAAATCACGATGGATGCAGATTGCTATTAATCCTCCGTGCAACTGGTGATTGAAAACGTGCATCTGGTAACCCAAAATTTCAAATATGGTTCAAAATGAATTTAAAGGCACCCCTCTCATTGTTCCCCGCTATGGGAGCACCCCACTAAGGCCCTGTCTCGGTCGGGGCCGTCCTGAGTGCTTTATAGACACTTTAAGAAATCGCGATGGATGCAGATTGCTATTAATCCTCCGTGCAACTGGTGATTGAAAATGTGCAACTGGTGATTGAAAACGTGCACCTGGTCACCCAAAACACGGTTCTCTATGCGGTTAGCGGTGTTCCATATATTCATGTCCGCTTATGGCGCACCCTACTACGGACCTTTAGCAATGGGGGCCGGCCCGAATTATTTATGGAAGGTCTGATGATGATTTTTTTTTTTTTCCACCATCTCTTTCTCTCTCTGCCGGGGCCGGCCAAGAGTGCTTTATGGACGGTTTAAGACATGACTATGGATGCAAATGCTCATTTTCCTCCGTGCACCTGGTGATTGAAAACGTGCATCTGGTAACCCAAAAATTATAAAACGGTTTTAAATACTTTTACCCGTCATTCTATTGATATAGCCCGCTAGGGGAGTGCCCCACTACGGCCCTCTCTCTGTCAGGGCCGTCCTTGAGTGCTTTTTAGACACTTTAAGAAATCACGATGGATGCAGATTGCTATTAATCCTCCGTGCAACTGGTGATTGAAAACGTGCATCTGGTAACCCAAAATTTCAAATATGGTTCAAAATGAATTTAAAGGCACCCCTCTCATTGTTCCCCGCTATGGGAGCACCCCACTAAGGCCCTGTCTCGGTCGGGGCCGTCCTGAGTGCTTTATAGACACTTTAAGAAATCGCGATGGATGCAGATTGCTATTAATCCTCCGTGCAACTGGTGATTGAAAATGTGCAACTGGTGATTGAAAACGTGCACCTGGTCACCCAAAACACGGTTCTCTATGCGGTTAGCGGTGTTCCATATATTCATGTCCGCTTATGGCGCACCCTACTACGGACCTTTAGCAATGGGGGCCGGCCCGAATTATTTATGGAAGGTCTGATGATGATTTTTTTTTTTTTCCACCATCTCTTTCTCTCTCTGCCGGGGCCGGCCAAGAGTGCTTTATGGACGGTTTAAGACATGACTATGGATGCAAATGCTCATTTTCCTCCGTGCACCTGGTGATTGAAAACGTGCATCTGGTAACCCAAAAATTATAAAACGGTTTTAAATACTTTTACCCGTCATTCTATTGATATAGCCCGCTAGGGGAGTGCCCCACTACGGCCCTCTCTCTGTCAGGGCCGTCCTTGAGTGCTTTTTAGACACTTTAAGAAATCACGATGGATGCAGATTGCTATTAATCCTCCGTGCAACTGGTGATTGAAAACGTGCATCTGGTAACCCAAAATTTCAAATATGGTTCAAAATGAATTTAAAGGCACCCCTCTCATTGTTCCCCGCTATGGGAGCACCCCACTAAGGCCCTGTCTCGGTCGGGGCCGTCCTGAGTGCTTTATAGACACTTTAAGAAATCGCGATGGATGCAGATTGCTATTAATCCTCCGTGCAACTGGTGATTGAAAATGTGCAACTGGTGATTGAAAACGTGCACCTGGTCACCCAAAACACGGTTCTCTATGCGGTTAGCGGTGTTCCATATATTCATGTCCGCTTATGGCGCACCCTACTACGGACCTTTAGCAATGGGGGCCGGCCCGAATTATTTATGGAAGGTCTGATGATGATTTTTTTTTTTTTCCACCATCTCTTTCTCTCTCTGCCGGGGCCGGCCAAGAGTGCTTTATGGACGGTTTAAGACATGACTATGGATGCAAATGCTCATTTTCCTCCGTGCACCTGGTGATTGAAAACGTGCATCTGGTAACCCAAAAATTATAAAACGGTTTTAAATACTTTTACCCGTCATTCTATTGATATAGCCCGCTAGGGGAGTGCCCCACTACGGCCCTCTCTCTGTCAGGGCCGTCCTTGAGTGCTTTTTAGACACTTTAAGAAATCACGATGGATGCAGATTGCTATTAATCCTCCGTGCAACTGGTGATTGAAAACGTGCATCTGGTAACCCAAAATTTCAAATATGGTTCAAAATGAATTTAAAGGCACCCCTCTCATTGTTCCCCGCTATGGGAGCACCCCACTAAGGCCCTGTCTCGGTCGGGGCCGTCCTGAGTGCTTTATAGACACTTTAAGAAATCGCGATGGATGCAGATTGCTATTAATCCTCCGTGCAACTGGTGATTGAAAATGTGCAACTGGTGATTGAAAACGTGCACCTGGTCACCCAAAACACGGTTCTCTATGCGGTTAGCGGTGTTCCATATATTCATGTCCGCTTATGGCGCACCCTACTACGGACCTTTAGCAATGGGGGCCGGCCCGAATTATTTATGGAAGGTCTGATGATGATTTTTTTTTTTTTCCACCATCTCTTTCTCTCTCTGCCGGGGCCGGCCAAGAGTGCTTTATGGACGGTTTAAGACATGACTATGGATGCAAATGCTCATTTTCCTCCGTGCACCTGGTGATTGAAAACGTGCATCTGGTAACCCAAAAATTATAAAACGGTTTTAAATACTTTTACCCGTCATTCTATTGATATAGCCCGCTAGGGGAGTGCCCCACTACGGCCCTCTCTCTGTCAGGGCCGTCCTTGAGTGCTTTTTAGACACTTTAAGAAATCACGATGGATGCAGATTGCTATTAATCCTCCGTGCAACTGGTGATTGAAAACGTGCATCTGGTAACCCAAAATTTCAAATATGGTTCAAAATGAATTTAAAGGCACCCCTCTCATTGTTCCCCGCTATGGGAGCACCCCACTAAGGCCCTGTCTCGGTCGGGGCCGTCCTGAGTGCTTTATAGACACTTTAAGAAATCGCGATGGATGCAGATTGTGATTGTTTTCCAAAAGACCCGTGTGCATCTGGTAACCCAAAAATTATAAAACTGTTTTAAATCATTTTACCGGTCATTCTATTGATATAGCCCGCTAGGGGAGTACCCTACTACAGCCCTCTCTCGGTCAGGCCCGTCCTTCAGTGCTTTATGGACAGTTTTAAATATTACGATGGATGCAGATTGTGATTGTTTTCCAAAAGACCCGTGTGCATCTGATAACCCAAAAATTGTAAAACTGTTTTAAATCATTTTACCGGTCATTCTATTGATATAGCCCGCTAGGGGAGTACCCTACTACGGCCCTCTCTCGGTCAGGCCCGTCCTTAGGTGATTTATATACAGTTTAAGATATTACGATGGATGCAGATTGTGATTGTTTTCCAAAAGACCCGTGTGCATCTGGTAACCCAAAAATTAAAATATGGTTCAAAACCCGGGTAACACCACTCTATTTACGGACATGACAGTAGAGCTTACCCCCTGGAGCTATTGACCTCCAGGCTTGTAGGCCCTTACTCACCACCCGGGTATCACCCCTCTATTTCGGGGATGATACCAGCAGGGGACCCCCCCCACCTCCACAACCTCGCATACCAGGTGAACCAGGGCACCCACACTTAAGCACCCCTCCTCGGACATTAAAGCAGATAACCGCGCTGTTATGAACCGCGTGCACCTGGTCACCCAAATGGAACTTGTGCACCTGGTCACCCAAATGGAACTTGTGCACCTGGTCACCCAAAGGCCGGCGTGCACCTGGTCACCCAAAGGACCATGTGCA
>NC_143050.1:42735000-42737500 GCF_057628025.1 Oncorhynchus mykiss | reverse complement strand
GGGAGAGAGAGAGCGCGCGCGAGAGAGAAACCAGGGGAGAGAGATAGAGCGCGCGAGAGAGAGAAACCAGGAGAGAGAGAGAGAGAGCGCGAGAGAGATAAACCAGGGGAGAGAAACCAGGGGAGAGAGAGAGCGCGCGCTCAAGAGAGAAACCAGGGGAGAGAGAGAGCGCGCGAGAGAGAGAAACCAGGGGAGAGAGAGAGAGCGCGCGAGAGTGAAACCAGGGGAGAGAGAGAGAGCGCGAGAGAGAGAAACCAGGGGAGAGAGAGAGAGCAGAGCGCGAGAGAGAGAAACCAGGGGAGAGAGAGAGCGCGCGAGAGAGAGAAACCAGGGGAGAGAGAGAGAGAGCGCGCGAGAGAGAGAAACCAGGGGAGAGAGAGAGAGCGCGCGAGAGAGAGAAACCAGGGGAGAGAGAGAGAGCAGAGCGCGAGAGAGAGAAACCAGGGGAGAGAGAGAGAGAGAGAGCGCGCGCGAGAGAGAGAAACCAGGGGAGAGAGAGAGAGAGAGAGCGCGCGAGAGAGAGAAACCAGGGGAGAGAGAGAGCGCGCGCGAGAGAGAGAAACCAGGGGAGAGAGAGAGCTCGCGCGAGAGAGAGAAACCAGGGGAGAGAGAGAGAGAGCGCGCGAGAGAGAGAAACCAGGGGAGAGAGAGAGCGCGCGCGAGAGAGAGAAACCAGGGGAGAGAGAGAGAGCGCGCG
This sequence comes from Oncorhynchus mykiss, assembly GCF_057628025.1. NCBI lineage: Eukaryota > Metazoa > Chordata > Actinopteri > Salmoniformes > Salmonidae > Oncorhynchus > Oncorhynchus mykiss. Next base: position 42,736,803 of record NC_143050.1, on the reverse strand, counting down.
AGAGAGAGAAACTAGGGGAGAGAGAGAGCGCGCGCTCAAGAGAGAAACCAGGGGAGAGAGAGAGCGCGCGAGAGAGAGAAACCAGGGGAGAGAGAGAGAGCGCGCGAGAGTGAAACCAGGGGAGAGAGAGAGAGCGCGAGAGAGAGAAACCAGGGGAGAGAGAGAGAGCAGAGCGCGAGAGAGAAACCAGGGGAGAGAGAGAGCGCGCGAGAGAGAGAAACCAGGGGAGAGAGAGAGAGAGCGCGCGAGAGAGAGAAACCAGGGGAGAGAGAGAGAGCGCGCGAGAGAGAGAAACAAACATCCAATTGAAACCCTACATGCAGAATTCTGTCGGAAAATTCTACAAGTCCAGAGAAATACACCAACTAATGCATGTAGGGCAGAATTGGGCCGTTTTCCAGTAATAATGAAAATACAGAAAAGATCATTAAAATTTTGGCTACATCTAAATTCAAGTCCAAATTCGAGTCTGCAATTTAAAGCACTTCAAGCCCAAGAGCTGAGCCCAGAAACGAGCCCTCTCAGTCAGCTGGTGTTGGACCTCACCAATCAAGCTGACACCAGCACTGCTTCAAAAGAAAGAATTCCAATAAACAAAATCATGAACCAATCAAAGGAATCATACTTACAATACTGGAAAAACGAAACAAAATCCCAAAGCCGACTAAATTGCTATCTGACCCTAAACAGAGAATATGAATTGGCTGATTATCTCTACTCTGTCAGAGATACGAAGCAGAGACAGATCCTTACCAAGTACAGGCTGAGTGACCACCGATTGGCAATAGAAACCGGCAGACATAAAAAGACATGGCTACCCAAAGAAGAGCGTGTATGTGGTCACTGCATGACAGGGGAGGTAGAGACAGAGATGCACTTTCTCCTTTACTGTGATAAATATTCCTCACAAAGAGATTCATTATTCACAGAAATGACTACATATATTCCACATTTTTACAAATTGAACCCAGAGGAAAAACTAAGAATACTCATGGGCGAAGGAGCAATGGCTCCTCTTGCAGCCAAATATGTATTTTCCTGCCATAGCCTGAGGGACACTGAATAATAACATCTGCATAGTAAACAGTAACTTACTTATTATTACTATTATTGTTATTACTATAATTATTAATGTTTACTGTAGACTGTTACCATTTTATTGTATTTATTTTTGTATTATTATTTACCACCATTTTATATTATTATTTGCTATCATTTACAATTTTGTTACAATGTATATTGTATACATTGTTGCTTTGGCAATATTGACACAATGTTTTTCATGCCAATAAAGCAGCTTGAATTTGAATTTGAATTTGAGAAACCAGGGGAGAGAGAGAGAGCAGAGCGCGAGAGAGAGAAACCAGGGGAGAGAGAGAGAGAGAGAGCGCGCGCGAGAGAGAGAAACCAGGGGAGAGAGAGAGAGAGAGAGCGCGCGAGAGAGAGAAACCAGGGGAGAGAGAGAGCGCGCGCGAGAGAGAGAAACCAGGGGAGAGAGAGAGCGCGCGCGCGAGAGAGAAACCAGGGGAGAGAGAGAGAGCGCGCGCGAGAGAGAGAAACCAGGGGAGAGAGAGAGCGCGCGAGAGAGAGAAACCAGGGGAGAGAGAGAGCGGGCGAGAGAGAAACCAGGGGAGAGAGAGCGGGCGAGAGAGAGAAACCAGGGGAGAGAGAGAGAGCGCGAGAGAGAGAAACAAGGGGAGAGAGAGAGCGCGCGCGAGAGAGAAACCAGGGGAGAGAGATAGAGCGCGCGAGAGAGAGAAACCAGGAGAGAGAGAGAGAGAGCGCGAGAGAGATAAACCAGGG